>NC_022013.1:32259406-32266068 GCF_000317375.1 Microtus ochrogaster | reverse complement strand
AAAAACAATCTTTCAAATCAATAACTATAAGAGGCCATCCTTTTGGTAACAGAGAAGGCAAAGGAATTCCAGATTGTAGTGGGCCCATAGGTTGAATTACCTTGTTCTTAGATCTGTCACCATTCTCCATTTACCAGATTTCTTTTTTACAACAAACACAGGAGAATTCCAAGGGCTGGTTGATTCTTCAATATGGTGACCATCTAGTTGCTCTTGCATCAGCTGTTCCAATGCCTGTAATTTATCTTCAGATAGAGGCCACTGTTTGATCCATATTGGCTTCTCAGTTAGCCATTTTAAAGGTGGGGCTGTTGGTACCTCTAAAGTTTTGGTATTTGCTGTGTGTTCTTGTACAGCCTGAATGGTTGGTGACCTTTTTCCATAATACCTCATCATATACTTTCCAGAATTATGAGTTCCTGGAACTACAGGAATGTTAATCTGGGTATTCCATTGCTGTAGCAGGTCACAGCCCCATAAATTTATTGCCATATTGGCTATATATGGCCTTAGTCTTCCTATTTGCCCTTCGGGCCCTATGCATTCAACCCATCTTGTGCTTTGTTTTACACAAGATAGGGTTCCAATTCCCAGGAACTAAACATCTACCTCTTGAAGAGGCCAATTTGGATGCCAAGATTCTGGAGTAATGATACTTACATCCCACCTGTGTCTAATAAGCCTTCAATAAAAGTGCCATTTATACAGACTCTTAGCTTTGGTATTTGATCGTTAATAGAAGTCTGCCAAAATATATGTTTACTCTGTTCTACTGGGTTTTGTGACTCATCCTCCACGCGTAATTCATCATTTAGACCAGTATTACTTTTTTCAGCAGAAATTGGAGCTTTTAATTTTCTTGGTGAGGCACGTTCTCCACTGTGACTGGGAATGACTGGGCCACTGTTGGCTTGGGGGCTGCAAGAGGCCCTTCAAGGAGTTTCTCGAAGGTATCAGGTTGCCTTGTCTGTCTGTTGTTGACCTGCATTCGTTGGACCAATGCTGGCCTTTACCGCATCTCCTACACATACCTGAAGGCCAAAGTCTCCTATTTTTGTCATTCCCAGAGGAGATATTATTCCTAGAAATTCTATGCCTGCAATCCCTTTTCAAATGTTCTAATTTACCTCAATTAAATCACCTGGCAGTTTGATGTCTCCTCATTGCTGTGGAAATCGCTTCTCCTACCCAAGATTCATCATTTCAGCTAAATATCTCAACATTCATCGTATGCTGAATCCATTCATCCATAGGTGCTGATCTAGACTTTAAAGGCCCATTTATCTTTTTGCATTCTATGTTTGCATTCTCAAAAGCTAGAGATTCAAGAAGTATTCGTCTAGCTTCTGGGTCTGTTACCCCTATGTCCAGAGCCTTAATTAATCTTTGCAAAAAGTCAATAAAGGGTTCTCTCTGTCCCTGCCTATTTCTGGTATATAATTCAACCCTTTTTGATGGATCTTGTATCCTATTCAAAGCATTTAAAGCTGCTTGGTGACATAAACACAGTACTTCATTGTCATAAAGAGCTTGGACCTGTGGATCAGCATATTCGCCTGCACCAAGTATTGGATCTTGGGAAACCTCGACACCTTTTGCTCTTCCTTGCTGTTCCATATGTTTGGATTCTTCTCTGAAATAAATTCCAAACATCAAGGAAGGTCTATTATCTAAAACTGCAGACACTAACTGATGGAAATCATGGTGGGTAGCTCTAGCATTAGAAGTTCAAGTCCTTATCATTTCCTTTACATATGCAGAGTGCAAGCCAAAATTAACAATAGCTTGCTTAATTTCTTTTAGATCATTCATTGCTATTGGTGTCCATCTAGCTTCTCTGACTCCCTTTGAGCCTTTAGAAGTTGATGCTTTGTCAGAATTAAATATAGGGTATGCGGCTAAAACTCTGGGCAAGCTAGTTTTAATAGCTGGTGGTGGCATTGTATCCTGTCCTTGTGCCTTCTTACTCTGTTCACCAGCTCTAATAATTTCTTCAAGCATTTCAAGTCTTTTTATTATTGTCTTTATTATTGTCTCTTTTGAATCCTGAATCTCCTGACCTGCATGAGTTTCTAGTAAAGATTGTATGATTCTTAGAAGTGCCATATTCTTCCTAAATGATAGAATATGCAAAAGAATACTAAAACCTAGTAACCAGTAAATTATGTTATCCCCATAGTCATATAAACCTTGCATGATATAACCCATTGTATTGGTGACCAAAACAGTAAAATTTGTGTTGGAAACGAAAACTGCCATATTACCTATTATCCAGCAGGTGGCACTGTTGCCAAGTCACAACGAAAACAGGGTCCTGTTTCAGAGTCCGCCTAGTATTTGTTAAAAACTGGGAAATGCAAGTTGTTCAAAAAAGTAAATGTAATTAAATCAATTCCTTACACAGACCATAAACTCAGAATCCAGGGGTAGAGAAGAGTAATCCAGAAGCCATGTATGCCTCCATGTGACAGAGTCGTCCCAAGGGGTTGCATCTTTCGGCAAACAGCAACCGCATGCTCTGGTTCGCGCCGCTTAAGAACTCCCTTGCAAGGAAGATTTGATAATGACTCAGAAAAGAGCAAACCACGCGAGCAGAGACTACGGGGGCCTGTGGAGTTTAAATCCACTTGGGGAGGCAAATGATATGTGGGGACTTGAAGTCAATCTGAGGTGTCTAAAAGAAAAATATAAAGAACTGCAGCAAGAAAAGCCAGTGCGTGGCAATTTATATTAACTGCTGGCTCTATGCACAAGGAACAGGCCGCAAGGCACAGGCCATTGCTGAGGAAGGGAGGGCTTGTGCCAAGCTGAACTCACAGCCGGCAGCTGAGCGGGGGAAGGAGAGGTCCTAAAACCAAACATTGGGTGCCAGGTGACAGGGTAAGTCACAAACAATCCCACAGCAGTTTGGAATTATGATTAATAAGGTGGTATTTATTTAAAGGGGAAAAAACTTAGATCATCATCCCAGACAACAGTCCTCTGCACAATCAGGAAGGAGTCTAGTCTGCAGAAGCGGAGCAGAAAGTAGAGCTAGAAGGGAAGTAGCCGTTTTTTTTAAAGGGAGAGAGACCATTCCCCAATGGGCTGGTATCTCAGCGGCTATTGGCTGGAGGAGCAGAAGAACCTCCCACAACAAGTCATGCTTCCTGTTGGGCTTCCATTCACATTGGCTATCCATTCCCTTCCTTCCCATTCAGATTTCTTAAAATTGAAGTCAATTTTTGTATGACATATATATATTTGAAACATGATTTTAAATATAAGAAATAATAAAAGAGAGAAAATCATACTATAATTCTATAGTTGTACTTCCTGGCCTCTACTTTTAGACTTTACGATACACTATTTTATATTTTTCAGTGTTTTCTATGTATTAACATAATAATGTAGTTAACATTATTTTGAATTGCGATTTTAAAATCTTCACACTAAAGACAAAATGGTGCGTGTACTATGCTCTTAGCAGGGCAACTTTTTAAAAAAGTATCTATACAGATTTCCAGTAAATTTTATATATGCAATATTCTCTTCTTTATCACAAATATCTAAGAAAATGAAGAAATACGTTTGATACTTCTTACCTAACTTCTCTGATAAAAATGATTTTATGCAAACATCATTCTTCCACTAAGTGTTTTAGGAATCAAACTCAGGTCATTATGTTTGCATGCAAGTATTTTGACCTACTAAGTCATTTCATTGTTCCTGTTTTTTTTTTCTTATATGCATAAAGCATGCCACAAAATCAATCCATTATACCTTTAAAATACTACCAAATCATCAATTTCTATTACTGCTCACTGTACAGGTCCCAGTTATCAGAGTATTTTCAATCCTCCACCTCACCTTCCCAATTGCTGAGATCATAAGCATGCATGATGATGCTCAAATGTCAATTTTTAGTAAGGACTTTGTTTAGTAATCTATTTAAACTTGCAACCCTCAAATTTCACACTAACTCTTTTCTCTGGTGTAATTCCCCTACTAACACTTTCTACCATCTAATCTCAAAGTTTAGCAGAAGAAAATGCAGGACTTCTTTAGAGGAATAATCTTCCATTCTGAGTCTCCATGAAAATGAATAACCCAACTGTGCTTAGTGTGTATTATCTGAAATCCCAGCAGTCAGGAAGTCAAAGTAGGAACAGTGTGCTTTGAGACCAGTTTGGACTATAAAGTGACATCTTGAAGGACAGACAGACAGACAGAAAAAAAAATTCTACAAATGAGCTCTTCAAAGTAAAATGTCACCAAGTACACAAGAACAATTTTGTCTTGGGTTTGTGAATATTCAGGTATTATCTCTTTAAAGTGTGTCCATTTGGCAATCTCAATCACTTCTTGAACCTCTTCCACTCCAATGTTCCTTCCTTGATGTTTCAAATGTTTGACTAAAATATTTGTATCCTTTTAATATTTTCCCCTCTTATTTCTTGACAGCTTCTCAATTTAAAATAACAAACTCACAAATCCTTTATTATGCATGACTTATTCTGATATTGATACTTTTATTTTTAATATCTCTGACTATATGCTTGTAGCCCAATGTTTTATGTTTGATCTTTAAATTTTCTTTTCTCTACTCATTTCTCTTTTAGAATACTGAATCTGTTTTGTTTGAATCTTTCTGTGTTTTTCTGAAAACTACTTACAAATCGTTTTTTTCAAATAACTGTACTCTCTCCACATACACAAACTGACTGACACATTCACACACACACACACACACACACACACACACACACATGAATGCACACACACATTTTCTTTGACACTACACTTATATTGACTACTATCAATTATATTAGAGCAATTTATTTGGACCTTTGGATTGGGGCATGCTTTCCTAAAAATTCTGATGTATTCAGTTAAACAATATCATTTGATGATGATTTAGGTGTTATTATTCATCTTTCTATTGTGGCAGTGTATCAACTTTGTAGAAATTAAAAGCAGTCTACTTTCTTCCTTTGACCCAGAAAAATTTTCACTATTTTAGCACCAGATGGCAAAGGAATTCCAGATTTGTTACTACTTTGTTGTTTGTTTTATTTTCTCTGATTTATCAGTAATAGGGGTATGAAACACAGATAAGTTTCATATATTCCATTAGTGTGCTGCCACCATGAACTGGGACATATCTGAAAATGTTAGTACACCAAAGACAGGCTGCTATTTGTACATTCAAATTATGTTTAATTAAGCTATTTTCTTATTTTTAACATAACATTTTATTGGTTTATTAGGGGAAAGAGAACACTATTGTTTAGATGCTGATCTAGGAACTATTGTAAAAGATTCAGTAGACAAAATAGAGATAAATTGTGATTTAAAATGTTACATGTGACATTCATTTATTATAAATAAATTTTATCACAGGGGGAATATTATAAGTGGTAAGGTTACACTGGTAATAAATTTATCCCCATAGGAGTTTGGACTTTTCTTGAATAACTCTTAATTTATCCATATATTGCATAGTAAACTTTCTTTCTTATTATTTTCATGTTCTTGACTCCTTTTTCAAAATTATAGCATTGTATTAACATTAAATATTCAAGAATTGCCTGAAAGTGAATACATTTTATATGACAAAATGAATGCTTACAGTGTAACAATAGGTGACTTGATTTGAAAGTTCTTGTCAGCCCTTAATTTAGGATATAATCTCCAGAGATGAGGAGGACAGAGAGTTTAAATGGCCTTTTTAAAAAGCCAAGGGGAAAAGCAAAAGCATATTCATTCACATAAAGGTTTCCTTTGACCTTAGAAAATCATTGGAGGTTGCATAATGAAGAGTATTATGAAATGAACAACAGCTAAAAGGGCATTTATAATCCCAGCTGACTTCCTTTGTAAAGGGGATTCTATTTTCTGTTCTGTATTAATTAGATTTGCTTGCAGCATGTATGTGTTGTTTTTTATAACTTTTCTTTTGGTTGATATTCAAAATTTTCATGTTCACATATTTTATTTGAAATAAGACTTCTAAAGGCACATTGTTAGTAGAAAGATTGTCTGTCAATAAATTTACACTGCTGCAATTTTATATTTAGCTAGATATTTGTTAAATATATTCAAATATGCTATGTCAATGCCAACTCATATTCAATGTGGCTTAGACAGAACCCACTTTCAGTGATCATAGGAACCTCTTATAGACTGAAAATATGCCTTTGTTCTCTACAGTATTTCTTTGGTTAGATTCCTAGAAATTACAACCTAAAACAAAATAAAGTTGCTATATTATCTATTATGAGGTATATAATACCAGAGTATGAATAAAGTACAAGAACATAAAACCTAAAATCCATTCTACCTTGGAGATGTGACATGACAATGGTTGTGTAGAATAGTGGGAATTGTCACCCAATTTCTGATTTAACTTGCAGCCCACACCACAAGAGGAGACACATGTCCTATACTAAATGGAAGGCCAGGAACCAGAGACTGATAACTCAGAGACCTATTGGAGAACCAAATATAAAAGACATCTTAAAAAATCAATAAAATTCAAGGCTGTTGCCAACCCTAAGGTGGCTCCCTTATCTAAGAATTGTGCTTCCGTGCTCCCTTATCCAACCTTCCTTTATCCCAATCCTCCTTTTTCCCCAAGTTCCCCCCATCCTCCCCTTCTGCCTTAACTCTCCCCATCTCCC
>NC_022013.1:32250542-32257891 GCF_000317375.1 Microtus ochrogaster | reverse complement strand
CCTTTTCTCAATAAAAAAAAAAAAATCAATAAAATGATTCCTAATCATAGTCCACTATATTCATTGATTGGTTCCTCATCACAAAAGAGGATTTTCATATATTACCTAAGAGAAGTAAACAAAAGAGGATTTTTTTTGAAAGATGGGAGTTGATGCAAATTCCCATGGCCAGACATTACGCAAAGAGACCAATTAGAGGTCTACATCTGGTCTCTCCCTTTGGAGATGGGGAAGCCATAAGTAAAAAATGGAAGACTGTAGGGATCAGAGAACATGGAGGCTACCAGAAGAACACAATCCATAAAATCAATTAAACAGGGCTCACATGGGCATAGAGATACTAAAATACCAAGACAACATGAGTCTACACCAGATTATATACATATATATTATAGCTGTTAGCTTAGTTTTCTTGTTAGACAATTAACAGTAGGAGAAGGTTTGTTTCTGACTTTTGTGTTCTCTTGGAACTTTTTCCTCCTATTTGGTTTCCTTGTTCAGCCTTGATACAAGGACTTTCACCTTTTCTTATTGTTTCTCATTTTGTCCTGTTTGGTTGCCATCTGTGTGAGGCTATTTTCGGAATAGGAATTAAAGAGAGCATAGATCTGGGAAATAGGAGAGGTAGGGGTTAGCTAATAGAAGAGCCAAGGTAAACTGTGTTTGGGTAATGTGGGATTCCCTTCCTTATGCTATAAATGTGTTTTATTGCCATTAGCTGATAGGGGAGCTGCTTTTGGTCAATGGCTTTTCAGTGCAGTGAGGAGGCGAGAAGGCCTGCTTTTCATCCTGCTCAGCTCTTGCACGGCTAGCTTTACACCTGAAATAACAACACACAGATTGTATTCATTTAAACACTCCCTGGCCCATTAGTTCCAGCCTCTTTTTTTTTTTTTTTTTTTTTTTTTTGTTTTTTATGTTGGGGGGGGGGCCTTTTTTTCCCCCCCCTTTTTTTTTTTTTTTTTTTTTTTTTTGGTTTTTCGAGACAGGGTTTCTCTGTGGCTTTGGAGCCTGTCCTGGAACTAGCTCTGTAGACCAGGCTGGTCTCAAACTCACAGAGATCCGCCTGCCTCTGCCTCCCGAGTGCTGGGATTAAAGGCGTGCGCCACCACCGCCCGGCTGGTTCCAGCCTCTTAATGGCTAATTCTCATATCTTGCTTAACCCATTTCTAATAATCTGTGTGCCACCATGAGGTGGTGGCTTACCGGGAAAGATTCAACATGTCTGACTTGGTGTCTGGCTCCATGGAGTCTGTACCAGAGAGGAGAGGCATGCCCTTTCTACAAGGCAAAATATAGGAAGGCTAGAAAAGACGCATAGAGAGAGTGAATGGAGTTAAGGAAATGCTATGTATCTGCGGAAGGAGAAAGATGCCCCCTGGAGCCTTTTCAGGACCTTGCTGTTAATCCTGAACCTCATGGTGATGCACAGATAATTAGAGATGGGTTGGTTTGGGGTATAAGAGCTAGCTAAAAATATGCATAAGCTAATAGGCAAAGCAGTGTTTTAATTAAAACAGTTTCTGTGTGATTATTTTGGATCTTGGTGGCCATGAAGCAAACAAGAAGTTTTTATGTACAGTTGGGTTGTACTGTATAAGAAAATTCAATTTTTTAATTTAATGATATGTAAAAAAACTGACAAAAGGCAGATAAAAAAAGTAAAATAGAAAAAGAAGATATTGGGAGGCAAATACAAAGGGTTTCTTAGAGTAATTGTTAAGGCAGGTAAATTCTGAGACAAGTTAATAGCCACCAACTTCCTTACCAAAAAACTTAGTGAAACAGTTACTTGCTGATACATAAACTAAATCCTCAATATTTTCAGTCTTTTATTTTTATAGGTAGTAATTACTGCAATTACTAGATAGTTTTAATAGATCTTGCGCTCAGAGAAAGTCATGGAATACAGACATACTATTTGAGCCCTTTTTATATTAAAATGGATGCAAAATGATCTCTTTAATGAATGTCCCAGCAAAAGTTTAAATCCTTTTATCAAATAAAAGAAAAAAATACATATTTATATTTCCATAATCATTTCAGCCTAGGTTCATTGAAAATCCCAGGCAGTGTCCTTTTACATTTTCCTTGTCAGAAATATCTATCTGATATAACAAGATTGCTAATCCAGAGCAAACTCAAAGGTGGAAAATTGAAATAATCGAGAGGGAGATCTGTGATAGACTGAGTTCCCTTATTTCATAATCTTTCCTGAAAACTATGATTCACATACTACTATATTAAGGCTGTCAGGACCTCACAGTTTTCTTTAGGCCTGAGGGGTTCAAGCCTATGTTGTCAAATTCCAAGGTTGTTTCCATACCTGTGCTTTCTATCAGTTGTGACTTCTTCATGAGAAAATGATTATCTGCTCTATTCCACCTTCCACAGCATATGCTTTATAGTGCAGATCAAAATGGGGGCAGGATTTGTTGTTCTTGATTAGTTTAATACAATACTTAGAGAGTTGACAGAGGTAAAACTTTAATCAGAATATACTGTGTGAAAAATTCTATTAGAAAGACAATAAGAAATATTGTTAAGAGCAGCCAGTTGGATCAGTGGTTGAAGACACTTGACAACAAGCCTAACAACTTGAGTTTGGAACTCAGAACCCACATTGGTAGAAGGAGGGAGTCCTGACTCCTACAGGTTTTCCTGTGATGTCTATCTATATGCTCACCCCTACATGCAAATAAATAGAGAATGATTAAAAGAATTTAAAAAGAAAGGAAACATGGATCAGGTCCATAAAATACACACATACATATGCTTAAGAACAGTCATTTATAAATAATTTTAAAGGAAAGCAATATTCAATATGGCTGTTTCATTGGTTCATTTAAACTTTCTCTTCTCTTCCTTCTAGTAAAAGGACCATTTTTTATTCTCTCAGACCCACTCAGAAAGCTACAAAAGTTAATTGCCCTATTATTTCAAGGATCCATTGTACATCAATAATATTTGTAGTTTTATCGCAGTGTATTAATTTTCAATAAATATTTATACTTTTCCTACCCAGTGTGAGTACCTGAAGAGCTGGAGACAAATTTGTTTTTGTTTTTGCTTTCACTGTTCTGCAAATGATTAATCTGATATCTGATTCTGCCTGCTCGAATCATTCTCATTCACATGTTACAACACATCTTGGGGAAGCTAAAAATGTCTCTTTAATATGATTGTTAAAATTGCTATATGTCCTCAAATTTTTACTGAAATCAAAATCACATTCTTACATTAGAAATAGGGAAATCAATGACAGACTATCTGGGCAGATATAGAAATGAACATTTCAGTTTTCTAGCACATTTGAATGAAAGTTGGATTAGATTTATGTAATGCTTACACATCAATTAATAGCTTTAAGATTTAGTAATAATAAATTCTGAGTTTTGATTTACAGTGTGATTACTATTGATCACATGTGCTGTACAGTTGAAGAGACAGAAGGTAAGACTTTGAAAGGTATTGTCAACAATAAATGATAAGGCTTTCAAAGATAATTTTAATATAATTTAAGCACTGAGAAATGTGTTTGCGCATTGAAGATTCCATGGGAATCTCTTAGCATATACAGGTCTTGTGTTTTGAGCTATCAGATTAAAAATATAAAACCGTAATATTTAGGTTTAAATTTGAAAAATAAATATAGATTTATTTGGTTTTTTAAAATTTTTTTGAGATTATTGTTACCTGATTTTCTTTTTCTCTCTTCTCACTCTAAAGTCGCCCATTGTACCCCACTCTTTGCTGTCTTTTGAATTCATGGCATGCTCTATATTAGTTTTTGATATAGAAATCTATATATATATACATCTATATTTTTTAAATCACAATTCACACAGATGAACATGTATGTGCTTATATATTTTTTCTGATGTTTCTATATTACCTTTAAAAATATTGTGAGCACTGATAACTTGTTACTGGATAACCATTTCCCCAACTTAAAGTATTCCTTACTTGTCTGTAGTTCTTAATGTAGAGGTGAGGCCTTCTGGGGATTCTCCTGTGTTAATGTGTCTACCGTTCTTGGCTTTTCAGCTCTTATTTAGGAGGTCAAGTGGTGAGAGTTTATGAGTGTAGATTCTGACATTACTAGAATACAATCTTACAGCAAACTCTTTGATTTTCTGGCTCTTACAATTATTCCCTTTCACTGCTCATTTGGTCTTTTCTGGAGTTGGGTTGATGCACCCAGTAAATTTAGTTATCTTTTCATAAAAATTAGGCTTATGTAATTTAGAGATAATTATCTTTGAACAACTTGTATTATATCTACAAATATAATAAGATTATAATTATTAATATATTAATGAATATTTTATTTGCTTAACTATCTCTATAAAATATAGTTATACTTAAGTAAATATAGGATCAATGTATTCCTAGGTATGTATAAATAGCTTTAGTTTTATTTTAAACAACAGCTCTTCTTCATATTTAGTGTATAAATAAGTATAAATGCCTATTATAGAAAAGAAAATACATTAATGATTCCAAATATAAACTTAATAACATCATGCATTTATAAACAAGATAGTTGTAAATCACAGCAAAATTAGAATAATGTCCTCAAATATGCACTTGAAATCATTTTATACTATTTTAAAGCTATATTTATTGTGTTTATTTATGTGTATATGTTTGTACCTGTATGAATCTATGCATTAAAAATGTGTTAAGGTGCCTGTGGAGACCAGAGGGTGTCAGTGACTTGGAAATGGAGTTAAAGTGGTTGTGAACAACCTATCATGGGTGTTGGTAACAAGTGAAGTCTTCTGCAAGAGCTGTACATGTTTTTTATTTGTCAACAACCTCTCCACTTCCTATAGATACACTTTATTGGAGAATTTTTAAGTTTGAAGGTAAATGAATAATCTTTAATGAAACTTGAAAAAGCTTGAGTTATTTCTTCTCTCTGGTACATACACACAATTAGGAGAGACCCCGAAGAAACTTTGCCAAGAGAAACAGACTAGCAACGTGCTTGGAGCCATGATATTGATTCTAACACATCTGATGCTTTCCTTGGGATTTTCAAATAGAAATATTACACAAATTGGCCATTTAACATAATTCTTTAGCAGCTTACTCTATTTCTCACAATTGTTACTCTGTACAGCTATAAGTAACAGTGAAATTTAGAAATCTTTAATTGCCTACCTAATCCTAAGGAGCATAAGCAGATATTCCAGTGACATAATTCAACCGAAAGCAAATTTTAAAATAGTTGCTTATAGGAAATCATTCTGCTGAATTATTATTTCCTGAATATTTCTATAGCACATAATATCAACAATTTTTATGAAGCTTCTGATGAGTCAATTTATTCTATATGATTCCAAATCATTCTGTTATCAACTAGATGAAGGCAGTTTATAGCACCCTTCTCAGTAATTATTTGTATAGTCCATGCTGACTGTCTTGTTTCTTCATAAATTTATTAGACACTTTTAACATTTGTATTTTGTACTTACAATAAAGTAGTAAACAACAAATATTATTCTGGATGCATGATAAAAATTTAATAGTACTATTAACCTGCCTTTAGTTAATGGAAGCAATGAAATTATTCTGTGTGTGAACAAAAAGAACATAAATAATCCATTACAGGCACATTTTAGGGGTAGATTATTTTGTCAGTGCTAGAGATTAAATGAAGGACCTCCTGTATGATAATTAAATATACTACCACCAAACCATATCTCTAGACATAGAACTAAATATGCATTTCCTGGGATCCATACCATTTGTTAGCATGCTTAAAGATAATTACTGGTAACAGACTGATGTAATCATCAAGGTTTGTGTTTTTTCCAAAGTTACATGCTTTGCTACTACAAAATGCTTAAAGTCTACTTGTTTAAAATAGGAAAGTTTCAAAATATTTTGAATAAATTACCTTCTAGCAGCTTCAGTATAGAAGGTCCATTCTTTTTGCCAATATTTTATTTAGCATCTATTAGCTCCATAACTGAATAATATAAATATGGTGATTTATCAACCATTAATATCAATAAAAATAAATATATTTAATAATCTTCAAGGGGCCATATGTGTGAAGAATGAACATTCATCTTGACTTTCAAGGTGATAATCTTACTACATTAATTTATTAAATGCACACTATAGTAAACTATCTTTATGGTGGTTGCATACTTGATTCCTGGCAATGGGAAACTGATGGTTATTTTTGTTCTTCTGACTTGACCTACATGAGAAATTACTGGCCTGTGGGAAGTTTCCTTCAGTTTAGGCAGAAGCATTTAAACAAGGATATTATATATAAGATATTGGGATTAATGAGTCCGGGCCTTCAGCTGCTCTTCCCTCCTAGAACCCTCTAATTAAAGTAACTAGGAGCTGTACCTAGCTTAGAGGATCAGAGGATGGGATTTTCACCTGTTGGCCATTGACTGCAGTGTATTTAAGCCTACATGCTGCTAATAAAGCGGGACTTCGGTATCAGTGTTAAAAGGTCTGCATGTTGGTCTGTCTCTGTGTCTGTATTCTCAACCTCCAGCCTCTTGCCCGAAGCTCGCGAACTGGGGTCTATCGCATAGAGCACAGACCAGGGCCATGGTGCGCGGCAATAAGAAAAACATATATTTTACATATTTTGATTTTGAAAATACCATCAAGCAAATTATATCATACAGCCGTACTGTCTTTTGTCTTACTCTCACCTAACAAAACTCAAAGTCTCTCTGGAGTAAAGTTACTGGCCACATTGGTCAGAGCATCAGGTTGTCAATTTTTATTCCATCCCATATACCAATTTTATTTCCACAGTCTTATCCCCAGCCTCATAACTCACCACCTTATTCAGCCTCTCCTTCCACTCTGCTCCATTCCAAATGACCTAAAGATATAATCTCCTATAGCTTTTCATTTTTCAGTCTATCTCTCTATCCTACTTGCAACACCTAAGACATTCTTTCCATAAAATCCCTCTGGCTTCACTGTCCAGATAATCAGATCTCCTTGGTAGACTTACACCTTCCTATGGACTCTCTTTGCCCTCTTTTCTTCTTGCCAATCCTCATTTCTTCATGTCAGTTTCAATGCCTAGAAAACATTTCTATCCAATATCCCCAGTGATCACACCAAATAGTGACTCAGAAACATTCCCTTCTAAGGAAACAACAGTCGCCACATGCTCCTAAAATGAATATGAAAGAACAACAGGAACCAAGGAGTGAAAAACTAACAAAACAAAACAAAAAAAAATATATCAAGACATGTAACATGAGTGTAGACGTAAGTCACAAACGATGCCACAGCAGTTTGGAATTATAATTAACAGGGTAGTATTTATTTAAAGGGGAAAAAACTTACAGATC
>NC_022013.1:32197120-32230202 GCF_000317375.1 Microtus ochrogaster | reverse complement strand
ATTCCTAACATAATTAGGGGTGTGAGGTTCTCTGCAGACTCCCCTAGGGTGATGGTTTCTGCAATGATTTTAGGAGAAAATTGGCTCCTAACAAATTTCCAGACCATTTTACTCAAAGTCAAAAGAATATAACTTCCTCTCAGCAACTCATGGAGCTTTCTTCAAAAATGCTCCATTCTTTAATGGGAAACAAGTCTGAACAGATACAGAAAAATTGAAATAGCACCTGCATCCTATCTGACCACACGGATTAAAGCCAGATTGCAACAATAACAGAAACAATACAAAGCTTACAAAATCATAGAAAATCAGCTATTTGTTACTAAGTAAAAAGTGAGTCAAGAAAGAACTTAAGAAACAAATATAAAACCAAACTTGTGGTACATAATGAAGGTAAAAAATTTTAAGAGGGAAGTTAATATGACTAAATGCCTACGTAAAAAGTTAAAATCTCATATTATTTAGTTAATAGAAACACATGATCGCTCTAAGAAATATACACAGAAGAAAGCGAGGGAAATAAATATCCAAGCTCAGGAATGAAATAAATAAAATAGATTCAAAGAAACATAATACAAAAAATCGTTGAAACACTGTTTCTTCTTTGAGAAAAACAAACTAAAAAGTTGAGAGAGAAGATCTACCAGAGACAGCAAAGCATTGCCCTTCTCCACCTGTGGTTCCTGAGATGCAGGATGCAGTTCCCTCCAGGCAACCTAGTTACAGCTAAATGAGCATGATACTTGAACGCCAAGGAGAAAACAACTCTGTACTCCTAGGACTACTTCTTCCGCATCTGCATACACATTTGGCAATGTTACAGATGATTCTGGTTATAGAGATTCTACTAATGTACTTGTTCTTCATGCTCTTTTCCTCCTTCTACACCAGTGGATTCTGAAAATATGGATATTTTGTAGTATGATAATATAAGTTTTCTTGATCTGTTACAGTGGGCAGACATTAAAGCTGTAAGGCAGGTCATGGGGAAAAAAACAGATTGATGAAAGAATTGGGGAAACTTGGGAAAACGAAGAAATTGTTCTTTGCCTGGTTATAAAATTTGGCAAAAGACTTATACTGAAACATAAAAGAACTTGGCTATGATAAATAAAGTTTCTGAGAATTTAGGGCTTTGGGGCTTACTGCCTCTGGCATTATAAATCAAAATTGGAACTGTGAGGAACGACAGTAGGAAAGGTTTGACAATGGAATAAAACCCACTGAACTATGCTTCTGTAAACTTCAAATAGTTAGGTTCTGAGGTCTAACCCTCAGAAGTTGTTTTATGATTAACTAAGCTAAGGATTAAATATATAGTGGCAAGCATGGGGTTTGGAAACTGGGAAAATGTCATAATGAATGATGATGTTCTGATTTCAAAGAATATTTATACTTTTTCTTAACTGCTTTGCCCAGGTAATGATTAACCTGTGGCAGGGAAAAAGAATCATTTTCCTTGTTTAAAGTTTACAATAACAAAAAAAAAAAAATAGGAAGAAGTTTGGAGAGAACTATGTCAAAATTCCCTAAATGATTATAAATGTTTGTTTACATTTAAAGGGGATATGCTATAGAGGCTTGCATGATATGGAATTTGGTCTATTGATACAAATTAAAGTCAATTTGTTATATGTAAAAAAGTTAAAATAAAAGACTTAGGTTCGAAGCTCAAGGTAGAAGAAGAAGAACCTGCCATGCAGCTGATAACCAGTCAACTTGCATCATAATTTTGTGTTTGTGTGCTCAGTTCACTTTCTAGACATCCTAGATTCGAGACCCATTTTCTGCTGAGACTGATCCCCAGAAAAGACAGAAATTAATAAAATTAGAGTAAAATGGGTGACATAATAGGCACATGGATAATCATAAAGAAATAGTTAAAAGTCATAGATGCTGCCAAAATGAAAAAATCTCACAGAAACAGGGCATTTTTCTTGTTATGTATTACTTATACAATGTTCATTATTGTTCTATTCATAATAGCCAGAAAATGAAATTAGACTTGATGATTGTCAAGAGAAGAATGTATGAAGAAAATAGAGAACATTTACACAATGGCATATTACTAAGATGTTAACAAAAAATGAAACCATCCAGTTTATGCTGGAGAGGATGTGGGAAAAGGGAACAGTCCTTCATTGCTGGTGGGACTCCAAACTTGAACAGCACCTTTAGAAAACAGTATGTTGGTTTCTCAGAAAATAGAGAATCAGTCTACCTTAAGACCCAGCTATAACACTCTTGGGCAGACACCTAAAGGATATTGAACATACTACAAGGTCACTTGCTCATCTGTGTTTTGAACAGCTTTATTTGGAATAGGCAGGAGCCCAAAATAACCTAGATTCCCATAAGAGGAGGAATGGATAAAGAAAATGTGGTACATTTACACAATGGAGTATGACTCAGTTGCTAAAAACAATGATTTCAAGAAATTTGAATGACAATAGATGGAACTAGAAAAAAATATTATTCGGAGTGAGGTAACCCAGACCCAAAAAGACATAATTAGTACTACTCAATCATAATTGGATCATATCTGTAAAGTAAACGTTAACCCTGCTACAATCCACAGACCCAGAGAGGTTAGGTAAGAAGTGGAATCCAAAGGGACACACATAGGTCTCCCTGAAGAAGGGAAATAGAATAGATCTCTGGTGCAAGTGGGGATGGAAATTTGAGGGTTCAGATTGCGGAGAGTACTGAAAGATTGACTGGAAAGGTGCGGAGTCATTTCAGTGTCAGGTGGAAACATGTTGCCAGGGAAACTGCCACAAAACTCCAAGGATGAGCCGACCTAAGACTCCTAGGAATAGTGAATACATAGCCTGAACTGGTTATCTCCTCTGATCAAACTGGTGACTAGCCCAAGTGTTATCAGAGACCCTTCATCCAGTAACTTATGGAAACAGTATGGAGATGCACAGTCAAACATTAGGCCAAGGTCAGGGAATGCTGCTGAAGATAGGGAGGAGAGATTGTAGGAGCCAGAGGCTTCAAGGATATCCATAGAAATCCTGCCCATCCCAAAATGCTAACCTGGACTCATAGGAACTCACACAGTCTGAACCAACAATCTTGAGCCTGCAGTGGTCGGACCTCCGACATTTACATAAATGTATGTGGCAGTTATGTAGCTTGGTCTAGTTGTGGAAAACCTAAAAATAAGAGAAGAGGATGACCCTAACACTTTGACGTTGTGTTAGGGACCTATTCCTCATACTCTATTGCCTGATCCAGCCTTACTACAAAAGGACGTGCTTAGTCTTGAAAGCAACTTTATATGTCATTCTTTCTTGATACCCAGAGGAGGCCTGTTTCTTTCTGAACAGAAACAGAGGAAGAGTGGATTGATGGGAGGGGCAGAGCAGAGATAGGAAAGAGAGGAGGGAGGGAAAACTGAAGTTGAGTGATAAAATAAATGAGTAAACTAAATAAAAATCAATTAGAGAAAATAAATAATAAAGTCATAAAATTCACATTAAAAAATGGGTCTACAAAGGGAGCAATTGTAAAACTTATGGTGAAATAATGAAATACAGGTACAGAATGATTGTTAAAACATTTATTGGTAGTTAGGAGCCACTTTTGTTAATTAACCACTTATACTTCCTTTGCGGAAAAGACATTTTATTTCTGTATTTATATCAAAAGACACAGCCAAAACCATCATAAAAGGAGCAGACAAACTGATATTTACACAAATATTAAAAATGCCTGGGTGATCAGAGAATTGTTATACTTATGTAGTATTTAGGAGATTAGAATCACTTTTAGATAATACCAAAGTGGGAATAGATATGATAGGCAATGTTTGTATCTGAACATACAGTAAGAATTGTCATAGTCATCTTCATGCATTTTACCAAGAACAGGAGGAAAATTGGTGCCAGAGAAAGCTAAAAACAAATGTGTGTATGTGTAATATGTTTAATATAGGATTTATATGTTTTTTTTTCTGGTAGCATTACCTGGTCTTGCAAATCACTATTCATTTTTTTCTTAAGCATAGAAGCTTTCACCTTCAATTTTCATTTAAGAAACATTTGAGGATAGGAAAGCATAATTTTTTTATTAGACTGGGGATATAGTAGAAAAGTTTGATCCTCTCTATCTTCCATCTAAAGCTAAACCATATTTAAAACTGTTCAGTATATAGATTATTATCAGTGAATAAATTCTGAGAAACTTGAATCTTGGAGGAGAAAGTTCTTGATAGTGTAGAGGTGTTGTTTCTCAGATAAGTTATATTTCTAGAAACATACCACAGGAAATGATTGTGTTTTACTTCCTGGCTTAATCAAGATAACATTTTGATGCTCCAGGGAGGCAGGGAGAGGAATTATGGGAGCCATGTGATTTTTCTTATCAAATACTGTCCTTATCCTTGGTGATAATGGAATTTTTATCTGTGAATACTTCAAAATAACTGACTACAGCATGTTTCTAGTTTGGATATGTAAGCTAAAATTTTATGGTATCATGAATACCAAATTAGGGGTATGTTGTAGTATTAAGTACAATAAAACAGAACTTCAAAATTAGGTATGAGAAAATGTCATTTAACTTGATATATAATTACATAATTTTGGTAGAGTTTTCTTTTCTGTGTTAATTTTCTCTTTTGATTGTATTAAATTATTTTTAAACAGAAAAGAATAAAACAGCCTACTGCAAATACTTACACTCATCAACACAATTTTAGATATCATTAACATATGCAAGAAACAAATGTTGATCCTTTCTCTTCCTAAGTATTTCTCATTTTACAGAGGCTAAAACAGATTTCAAAATATTGCTTCTTTATGAGGTCAGTGAATTCCAATCTGTCAGTGGTTCTATGAATGCTTTCTCTTCCATAAGTAGCTAATTCTATAAGACAACTAAAACCAGTTTTAAGTCCATAATTTGAAGCTTGCATTTTTCTTTCATTTCTAAGTCAGAATGCTGATGGTAGTTGGGGCTTTATGTAAATTTTACCATCAACTAGACACATAAAATCTGAATTTGTGGTCACTGCATGTAGCATTGGCCGTAGAGTGATTCTTCTGGATGCCAGAGTTGCTTGAAGGTGTCTCCACTATAAGCAGTAGGATATTCAGTTGTTTGCTATATCTTGGTGATACAATAGCCAAAATACCCACATTTACATTTGAAATGATTTTTCAGCTATAAAATCTTTGACTTCTGTGTCTCTTAAGGAATATTTTTCTTATATTTTACATTTTCAGGGATTGACTGTGCTTGTTAGCAGAAAGCTTACATATAGAATGGTGAATCTAATAAAATCAAAATTAGAGATATATCAGTACCTCTTCCCTATGGCCTCAGCATGCATCTGACCCATGTGTATATGCACCTTATCACATATCCACATGTATCTGCACCTATGTGCCCATGTACTTTCATATTCATGTGTACCTACACACATGAATATGCAAATTCACACAAGAAAGATATCCAGACACACATACAGGTGTATAAAAAAAAGCAGTCCATAAATTTAATGATAGAAATGAAAAAAAATTAGTGAAACAAAGTGCTGATTCTTTGAAAAGATAGAACATATGGACAAAAGCTTAATTAAAGTAAGAAAAGAAGAGTAAAGTCTGAAACTAATAATATTAAAATAAAAAGGTGATGTTACCAAGATACCAACAAAATTCAGAAAATACCTGAGAACATAATATGAAACCTATTGCCAAAATACTCAAAATAGTTACATAAATATATACTTTTCTAAAAAATACTAAGCTCTGATACTAAACTAATAGTACAACAAGCAATGTGACTGAAGCTGTAATAAGCTTTCCCATGAATAAGTAAATAAACTAATAAACAAATGTTTCAGGACTAGAAGAAATTACTGTTGAATTCTATCAGGCAAACAATAAAAAATTATATGAATATTGGCTATACCACACATAAACTAGAAACAATAAATAATTCCAAATTCATTTGCAAAGCTGAAAAAACCAGAGAAACACACAATAACAGTAGAAAAAGGAAATCATAGGCCAGTGCATCTGGATGCCATAAAATCCAATATTCTCAGCGAAACTTTTGCAAAATAATTTAAAAACACAAGAGAATGATAATTCCCCATGATCAAGTTAGTTGCATTCTAATGGTACAAGGACGAATCAACAGTTGAAAAGCCAAAGTGTAACACTACATATAAATAGACACAGGACACAATGACATGATCCTTTCAGTAGACCATGAATAGCCTTTTGACAAAATACAGCATAGTTTCATCATTAAATCCAAGCAACTAGGAAAAAAAGAAATATTACTGAAAATAAGAGATATAAAACAAAGTGCAGCTACTGCTACTATAAATGGGAGAAAATTAAAATCATTCTGCTGAAATCAAGACTAAAACCAAATATACAATTTCTCCATTCTTGATATAGATCCTGGTGTCACAGCTAGTAATTAAAATGAGATAACAGAAAAAAGGAAAATGTTTAAAATATAAATAGATACTGTTTTTTGGTGGTGCACACCTTTAATCTCAGCACTTGGAAGGCAGAGTCAATTGGATCTCTATTAGTTCAAGGCAACCATGGTCTACAGAGTGAGTTTCAGAACAGCCAGGACTACAAATTGAAACCCTGTATGAATAACTAAAACCAAAAAAAAAAAAAATGAAAAAGAAATAGAAAGAGTGGACACCAATTTATCTTTATTTGTAGATGGTATGATCTTGTTTGTAAAAGAACCTAAGTGTTGTACTGTAGCAATGAGCTGAGGGCTGCTTCCTGACACCCGGCTCCTGGTCTCCTGGCTAGCTTGTGCCCCAAAATAACAGCACACAAATTGTATTCTTTTCTACACAGCCTGGCTCATTATCTCCAGTCTCTTACTGGCTAACTCACATCTTGCTTAACCCATTTCTATTAACGTGTGTAGCACCAGGAGGTGGTGTCTTACCGAGAAAGATTCAGCATGTCTGACCTGGAGGCTGGCTCCATCGCATCTGATCCAGGTAGGAGAGGAATGGCGATTATCTCACTTCCCTCTTCCTCCCAGCATTCTGTTCTGTCTACTCCACCCACCTATGTTCTGACCTATCAGGGCAAGCAGTTTTCTTTATTAATTAACCAATGAAACAACAGATAGATGGAAACACCTACATCATTATACAATAGAATATATGCAGATTTTCAGAAAATTAGCCTAATAGAAAAATCAATATTCAAGCATCAATAATTTTCCTTTACACTTCTCATTAAAATTAGTTTCCTGACCCTCCTCAATAAAAGAATGTAAAAATCCTTACTATGAAAAGTTTAAAATATAAAATAAGATGAATAAACTAAAATGTAGATGAACCTATATAACATTGTAGAAATGACAATCATGCTAAAAGCAATCTACACATTCAATATAATCAGCTCTGAAGTTTAAATGATATTATCAAAAAGCAAAAAAAGTTAATGTTAAGATCCATATGGAACCACAAACAGAGCAAAATAGCTAATGAAAACTAGAGCAAAAGAACAATGCTGAGGATATCAACATCCCTATTTCAAGTCATACAGTCTACAGATCTGTAAAAACAAAACAAAAAAAAACAGTTATAGATCTTGATAATTGAAGATCCATATAAACCAGGAAACTATAGATACAAGATTTATATAGAGATACTTGGAGATTATATTGGAAGTTATGTAGTAGCATTTAAAAGCATAAAACTAGATCACAGTGTCTCACCCTTACAGAAACCTATTTCTATTCTATTCAAAATAGAATTTTAAGCTCTTGCCATAAAGTTTAGAAGTTATTCCAAATCTAGGCAAAGGCAAGAACTCCATGAAAAGTATGAAGTAGCTTAGGAAATCATACTGCTGCTAAATAGAACCTCATGACCTTTAAAATTTTTACAGTACAGAAGAAGCAGTCCCCAAAAGAAATGATCTACAAAATGATTTTAAAAATAGATCAGTGTCTTGCTCTGCCATAACCAAAAAAGCTTCCTTCTCAGTAGATGGCAACAAATACAGAGAACCACAATTGGGCAATGTACAGAGTGACCTTGGAACACTCAGACCTAAATAGAATGTCTCTATCAAGTACCCTCTCATCACAGAGCAAGGAACACTGAGGAAGAGGAAAAAGAAAGATTTTAAGAGCCAGAGGGGATGGACGACACCAAGAAAACAAGCCATTTTGGATAAAGCAGGGCTGAGGCTCATCGAAGTCACAACACTATGATAGCATGCACAGTCTCTGGATAGGTCTTAGCTGGATGTGGTTGCAACACTGAGAAGGAAAGTAGACACACCCTCCCCAAAGCAAGAACATATGCCCAGTTAACAACTGCCTACAAAAAAAATGGGCTTTTCAACAAAATCCTCATGGGTATACACACCACACATAGGGGTAGGCCACATGCCCAGCCATTGATGCCCAACACAAAATAAACTCTTTTGGGATTTGTTTATTTTGCTTTGTTTATTTTGATTTTATTTGTCTCTATGCTATTTTTTGGCTTGCCCACCAGGGTTATTTCACTTAAATATTACAGTTCATATTTACATTTCTTTATAAAATTTGAATGTGTATCTGCAAGAGTTTCTCATGCTTTTTCTTTGTCTCTATATTTTTTCTATTTGTTTTGGCCTATTTAGAATTGCTAGTCATAGCCTGGCGGTGGTGGCACATGCCTTTAATCCCAGCACTCGGGAGGCAGAGGCAGGCGGATCTCTGTGAGTTCGAGACCAGCCTGGTCTACAAGAGCTAGTTCCAGGACAGGCTCCAAAGCCACAGAGAAACCATGTCTCGAAAAAAAAAATTAAAATAGAATTGCTAGTCATTATTTTATAATTTTCTTTCTTTATTTTTATTTTTTATGGATTCATGTTGTTTTATAACTAAGAAGAGGAGTATATTATATTGGTGGTAAGGTCTGAAAGATCTACGAAGTATTGAAGTATGGGAAACCATAATCAGATTATATTGTATAAAAATATTTTTAATTAAATATTATTGCATAAAAATATTTTCCAATTTAAAAATTTACATAGACAGATGATAGAGAGACAGGCAGATAGATAGATAGATAGATAGATAGATAGATAGATAGATAGATAGATAGATAGATAGATAGATAGATATAGATAGATAGATGATAGATAGATGATAGATAGATGAATAGATAGATGATAGATAGATAGATAGATAGATAGATAGATAGATAGATAGATAGATAGATAGACAGATAGACAGATGATAGATAGATGTTACAAAAGGAGAGAGGACCCCTTGTTTGTCCGGGCCACCCGGCTACCTTAAATCCAAAATAACCATACAGAAACTGTATTAATTAAAACACTGCTTGGTCCATTATCTCTAGTTTCTGATTGGATAATTCTTGCATCTTAATTTAACCTATTTCTATTAATCTGTGTATCGCTACATGACTGTGGCTTACCAGCAAGATTCTAACCCAAGTCCATCTCAGACAAAAGATCCTTGGCTTCTCTCACTCTGCTTTTTTCTTCCGAGAATTCAGTTCTGTTTTCCCTGGCTACCTAAGTTCTGCCTTATCAGGCCAAAGCAGATTCTTTATTCATTAGCCAATGAAAGCAACACATAAACAGAGAGACCTCCTACACCAGATAGATACATAGATACATAGATAGATGTAGATAGATGATAGATAAATAGATAGATAGATAGATAGATAGATAGATAGATAGATAGATAGATATCAATATTAAGTTTAGATATCTGACAAAAAATTGACATCTAAAATATTAAAATAAGTTAATAAAATAGTACTAAAAACTTCTGAGGTGAGCTAAACTGAGCTAGAGGCAAAAATTTGAACCTGGGTCATCAACAACATTAACAAACATCAGAAGTGAAGAGTCACTTCCACATATACCAAGGGCCTGAGCAGAATACTTGGAAATTTCTCTTTATTGACTTGTGTGCTGTTTGCATGATATGTTTTGAACTGAAATATTGATATAATATTAATGTCAATATATGGTCAATCATTTAGTGTAGAAAATACGGAACAAAGGAAGAAGACTAAGAAGAAGAAAATGTGCATGCTAGCTATTTTATATCAGCTTTCCACAAGCTGTAGTTATTTGGTAAGGGGAACCTCAATTGAAAAAAATTTCCCTTACTTATTTGCCTGTTGTGAATGTTCATAATAATTGTTGCAGATGGGCAAGTTTCAAAGGTTTAGTGGTCCTGCTTGGAATAAGAAGGCAAACACAAGAGTAAGCAATGTTCCTTCTTGGCCTCTACATCAGTTACTACCCCCAACATTCTGCCTTGAGTTCTACCAGGTATGATGGACTACAAACTGTAAGGTGAAATAAACACCTTTCTCCACAAGTTGCCTTCGGTCCTGTTGTTTTTATCTTATTGAAGGAAATACTGAGGCAATCGGGAAGGAAAAGGATGGAGAAAAGTGGAGAATTATTGAAACATAGTTTTAAATCTGTTTCCCAAAGTAGTTTCATAGAGGAGAAAATAAAACTATATAATACTATAACAATAAAACATGAAGTTCAAATAGCCATAAAAATAAAAATGAAAAATAGAAAAATGAAATTCAACTATTAATAGCTAAAAGATAAAATGCCGTACAATACGACACTGATATCTGGAAGGAGAGTTAGTGATGAAACTTTAGTGTTTTGTAATGTTGAAGATTCAGTGAAAAATCAGAAAATTTTGCTCCCACCAGAAATTTAACATTGCGCCTTCATAATGGAGAATGGCAAACACTTGGTGGCACTAAATAAGCCCTTGAGGGCATTTCATTGAACGGATTTAAAAATGAACAACTTCTGTCTTACAGAAACTTCTGTTTCAGGATGTCCCATTTATTAATTGCTGCTCTCAGTGTCTGTATTATTGGTGTTATACACAGAAAGTGGTCTCCTGTGCTCATGCATTCAAGGCTACTTCCTGCTTTCTTTTCAGTGATGTTCTGTGTGGCTGGATTTATGTTGAGATCTTTGATCTATTGGACTTTTTTTTTTTTGGTTTTGTGTATGGAGATAGATATAAATATACTTGAACACATTTGCATGCTGAATCCAATTATGCCAACACCATTTGTTGAAGATGTTTTCTTCTTCCCATTCTATAATTTTAGCTTCTTTTTCAAAAATCAGGTGTTAATAGGCGTGTGGATCAATATTAGGGTCTTCAATTCAATTGCATTGGTCCGCCTGTCTTTTTTTATACCAGTACAAAGCTGCTTTTATTACTGTAGTTCTATAACAGAGCTTGTGGTCAGGGATTGTGATGAGCCTGGATGTTTCTTTATTATTGAAGATTGTTTTGGCTATTCTGGTTTTTGATTTTTAATATGAAGTTGAGTATTGTTCTTTCGAGGACTGTGAAGAATCGTGCTGGGATTTTGATGGGGATTGCACTGAGTCTTTAGATTGCTTTGGTGAGATTGCCATTTTTACTATGCTGATCCTACCTACCCAAGAGCATAGGAGATCTTTTAATTTTCTGATATCTTCCTCAATTTCCTTATTCAAAGACTTGAAGTTCTTGCCATACACGCCTTTTACTCTTTGGTTGGTATTACTCAAAATAGTCTGTGTTATTTTTGGCTTTTGTAAATAGTAATGTTTCTTTGATTTTCTCCACAGCATTTTGTCATTTGTATATAGCTACTATTTTTTTTTTAGTTTATCTTCTATCCTATCACATTACTGAAACTGTTTATCAGCTAAAGAAGTACCTTCCTCAAATTTTGGGGGTTACTTGTATATACTATCATCTGCAAATAGTGAAAAATTGACTTCTTCCTTTCCAACTTGTATTCCTTTAATCTTCTTTTGTTGCCTTATTGCTCTACCTAGAACTTTAAGCACTATGTTGACCAGGTATGGAGAGAGTATATAGCCTTTGTCATTCTTTTTTAGTATAATCACTTTGAGTTTCTGTCCATTTAATTTGATTTTGGCTGTCAGCTTGCAGTATATTAGTTCTATTATGTTTAGATTTGTTCATTGTATACCTATCTCCAGCATCCTATTAATGGGAAAACATTTTTACTAGGCCTGTATTTGACAGAAAACTGATCTCCAAAATATAGAAACGAATCAAACTAGACATCATATTATGAAACAATCCACTCAAAAGATAGGGTACAAATCTAGACAAAATATTCTCAACAGAAGAACTGCAAATGTCCAAAAGACACATCTTTAGCCATCCAGAAAATGCAAATCAAAAGAAATCTAAAATATTCTCTTACACCTGTCAGAATGAACAACATCAAAAACATCAAATTATATATATATATATATATATATAGATATTTGTACTTTAAGAAAAGTTATTAAAGAGTCAATATAAAACCAGAGGATTTAAAGAATAGTGACAATAAAATAGTTCTTAAATATTTGTTTTCCATTAGTCCTTTATTGGGTGACTCTTTTTACATGAGAGAGAGATTTGAGATTTTACTTTAGTAAGCATGCTTTGGTTTAGAGAAAGAGAGAGCTATACTCCAACATGAAAGCCAATTTCAATTTTTCTGAACTGGGACCACAAAAAGACCATTTTCATTTTATGTCTATAGAGAACAGCAGAAACAAACATTTGGGATGATTTATGAAAATTAACCTTCTGTAAAAGTAATAGAGAAATAGGCCAACATACTGATTTTCTTGAAACATATTTTTTCATGATTTTATTTTAATTTTTTAAAAAGAGAACAAACTATCTTTTTTCACAATACATACCAATTCCAAATTCCAACTCCCATCCCTTCTCTCATTCCCTCCATTTACACCCCCATTCCACCCCCTATCCACTACACATTGCTTTGAGGACTGTCCAAGGCTGACCCTATTATGTCTAGGCTAAACAAGGTATCAATCCAAAGTGAATAGATTACAAAAAAAAAGTACAAGCAGCAGGGATAAATCCTGGTGCCACTGCCAGTGGCCCCTCAGTCTGCCCCAGCCATGCAGATGTCCACCACATTCATAGGGACTAGTTTGGTCCTATGTTTGTTCCTTCCCTGTCTGGCTGGAGTTGGTGAACTTCCATTAGCTCAGATAGACTGTTTCAGTTGGTGAACCAATCATGGTCTTGACCTCTTTGCTTATATTCTCAATCTTCCTCTCTTCAACTGGACCTTGAGGTCTCATTCCAGTGCTCTGATGTGGGTTTTGGACATTTTTTCTGGATGATTTGTCCTTTTTCTTCAGGTGTCTCATTTGTCCAGTGGTCTTCAGATTCCTTGGATGGATTCCTTTATTCATCTGAAAAGACAAAAACAAAACCTTTCCCCAACCTTAATTTTGTGGAAATTCTCTTTTGGTAAGTTATTTATAAATAAATGAAAAGCATTTGTTAGTTTAATAGATTAATAGTGTAGATTAAATGGCCATGCTGTTTGATGAACAATCATCTCTTGTAATTATGAGGTGTCTCTTGTTCAAATTGAATCTTTTTAAAATTTGATGATGTCCATAGTGCTGTAATTTAGTAAAAATGGCATGTTGAGAGAAAGATACCATGTTACAGAGCTCAGATGGAGGGACTTTTTTATTGTGGGAAAGTAAATGAGAAAAGGGGGAGAGGGGAAACCGTCCTCTGGAGACAGAAGAGGAGAGAGAGAGAGAGAGAGAGAGAGAGAGAGAGAGAGAGAGAGAGAGAAGGGGGAATGGAAGTTGTTGGGTAGGAACCTTAAAAAGGACTGTGTTGAATGTGCACAGGTGGTGCTCTTAGTGGTTACAGCTGGGGATGTATACCCCAAGATCAGCACAATACAGATGCTTGAATTATAACATTCCTTCCATTTTATTTATTATAAAAGAGTGAATAATCAGATCCCGGAGTATCTGGCTGTTTCACTTCACTTTTCATGCTCTGTGGAACCATCAGACACTGCTTGGTCCTGGCAGAATGTATTGGATCCAAGTCAACTCCCTGGGGGTTAAAGCACCTGTTCCTTTTCCACCACCATGGCATCACTCAGACATGGTTGATAGTCTTGTGCTTCAAGCTCTATGGTCAAGATCTGGTGGTCCTGCAACAAAAGCTGATTAGGAATGCTTTAATAAGAA
The DNA here is from genome assembly GCF_000317375.1 of Microtus ochrogaster. Lineage (NCBI taxonomy): Eukaryota > Metazoa > Chordata > Mammalia > Rodentia > Cricetidae > Microtus > Microtus ochrogaster. Next base: position 32,216,127 of record NC_022013.1, on the reverse strand, counting down.
CAAGGAGGTATAAACAATTAAATAGTTCCAATGAATGAGGAAGGGAAGGACTCAGGGTCTGCAATTCCTAGCATCCTGGGAATTCAGAGACGGTCAATTTCGAGACAGGCACATGTCCAGTGGATCATCAGGAAAAGGTTTGGGCCAAGGTCGCTGAGCCTGAGAGAGACACAGTTACCTGTTACCAAGACTTCAAAAATTCCAAAAGAGGAGGAGAAGATTGTGTCATAAACGGAAGCCTAACATCCAGGGGAATGGTCAGAAGCAATTAGGACGTTGAGAGGCTCATTTGACACCAGACAAGATTTCTCAGACAGGTTTCTCTGTAGCTTTCGTGCCTGTCCTGGAACTGACTCTTTTAGACCAGGCTGGCCTCGAACTCACAAAGATCTGCCTGCCTCTGCATCCTTAGTGCTGGGATTAGAGGTGTTTGTCACCACTGCCCGGAAGAGATTTTTTTGGAGGGGAGGGGAAGCGAATAGAAAAAAGGGGGAGGGGAGACCAGTCTCTGTGGACAGTGTGAACAGAAGAAAGAAGAGAGAGAGAGAGAGAGAGAGAGAGAGAGAGAGAGAGAGAGAGAGGACCCATAAAAGAACACTGAATGTGCACAGGTTTAGTGACTATAGCTGAGAACATAAACCCCAAGGTCAGGCCAATATAGATGCTTGAATACAAACACACAGCTTTTCTTCTTTGTAAACAAAAGCAAAACTCTTTCTCTAACATAATACATGCCCTGGTTTCCATTTTGAGGTCAATACATCTTTAAAGGATGCTTGCTGATTTAATTCCTTAGTTTTTTCCACTATTCAATGTCTTTCCACAGCTGTCATTTCTTTTTATTAGTATTTAGAAAATTGAAACTTGATAAAGCATTTTGAAATCTACTTACCAGGTTTCTTTATCATCACTTTCTTCTTATTTACCATATGCATTGGAGCTTGATTTGATCTTTCTATAACTGCTTGACCTGTGGGATTGTGTGTTATACCTATAATATATTTCATATAATAATAAGCAAAAAACTGTTTCATTTTCTCAGAGACATATGTTGGAATATTGTCTGTGTTCATTTGTACAGGTATACCCATGATGACCATAACTTCTAGCAAATGTATGATTACCAAATCAGCCTTTTCCAAACTCAAAGCAGTTGCTCATTGAAAACCTGAATAGAATCGATGGTATGGTGTTCATATTTTAGTTTTCTAAATTCTACAAAATGAAACACATCTGTCTGCCAGATTTCATTCCTTTGAGTACTCTTTGGGTTATTTCCTACAGGTAGTGGTGCTTGGTTGAATAAAGAACAAGTAGGACACTTCCTTTTAATTTCCTTGGCTTGTTGCCATGTAATAGAAAAGTCTTTTCACTAAAGCTTTATTATTCCCATGATGCTTTTTTTAAATGAAATTTTGGGACCTCTAGCACATTTCCATTCAGGATAGTAAGAGTAGGTTTACATAGACCTCATCACCTATCAGATTGCACATTCTTGGACACTTTAGCTGTGTCAGTTATGGGTTCCATCCCATGAACTGGTCCATAAATCTGAGCACAATGTGGTTTGTCACTTATTCATTCTTACTGAAGTTTTGCCATTATTGTACCTGTAAACCTTGAAAGCAGGTTACTGTTGTAGGTTACAAGAGGTGTAGCTGAGTTATTGTAATAACTATTCTTCCCCTTCAGAAGCAAGAGAAGTACTTCCAGTATCATGAACACTAATTAATAGGGATAAATCTATTTGTGTGCTAGCTTGACTTCTTCATGCTCTGCAAAATAAGTAAGTGGTGTCCTCAGTTATAAGACCCTTAAGTGAGTAAAATAAGTAAGCAATATTTGTCATGTTTGGGGGTGCCTCTTCAAAATAATTTGGTCAATGGCTCAACAAGAATTAATACATTGCTAAAGATAATTTATTTTGCATCAGTCATCAACTATCTTTAGGATATTAGTCAAAATTAAAGATAAATATTCATAACTTGAGTAGTATTTACTATTTTTCACATTGTCTAATTAACTATCAATAAATCTAATGTATTTGAAGGTCTGATTTATTTTCTTTTGTCTAATTGTAACAAAGAAAGTGTTGCTGATATAATAAAATAGTCCCACAATAGCACAGATGGAGTATAATAAAGCTTTTTTTATTTAAGGGTAGACTCATAGATAAGCATTCCTCTGTATTAATTAGGAACAGGAACTAAATCCAGCATCCCAGGCACTGTGCTCATTTTTACATCTGTATATATAGTACATTTGATCAAGCCCAAAGTGGGACAGTATCATAAAGGCTATTGGCGGAAGGAGTTCCCCCAACAAAGAAGTTTAATTCTATCAGTTCAAATCTTACTTTTCTCCCATTTCTCATTTATATTTTTTCTTGAAGTAAATAAAGAGAAACTGATTTATCTATCTATATATAATCATATTTCAATTGTTATTTAAGTCTAAGGAGAATATTATATGTCTAGGTTTCTAAATTGAAAATTTTATTAAGATTATATAATTCTGAAGCAATAAAAATATTATTTTTTCAATTAAATTATGGATGTAATAAGGTTGAATTCTGCCTCTTCGTTTTTCAAAAGAATTAATTTAATGGGAAGAAATTTATTTTATGTCTCAAAGGCTTAACCTTCTATATTAAACTTATTGCTATTCAAGTCAACTAGGCAAAATAAAAATGTTCTTCTCATAAGCTGGACATCATTTGCATTAGTAAAATCAAAAAGTAAATGTGATTCTTGAAGAATGTACAGAATCCATTAACTGAACAAATCACGCAAAATCTCTAAAGATAGAAATTATAAATACTTATGTTGAGTTCACTCAAATTCATAATAAAAAGCTTGCTATAACATAATAATTATATAATTTTATTAGCCATGACTGGTGTATTAATATAACCTATCAACTTCATTTAATTTGGGCATCAAAGGAGATAATTGTAAAAATTGACTTTCCTAATTACTTTATTTTTAATAATTAAAATTACATGGATTTGTAAAATCACTGTTATTATTAACACACATCCTAGAAGTCTCAAATATGAGGAATGAAATTTTTTTAAAATACTCAAATCTAAATATTTCATTATTAAATTGTCCAAGTTTACTAATTAAAACATAAATCATCAAAACCTATACATATGAAATATTTTATAAAGATGGTTATGTAACAGTAGTGTTTGGACTGCAATAACACTTATTAAAAAAGTGAATCCTCTCTCAGCAGTGGTGGCTCAAGCCTTTTATATCTGTAATTAGGTCAATCTTCTTTGTGAATTCGAGACCAGCCTGATCAACAAAGTAAATTCTTCCAGGACAATCAGGGCTACACAGAAAAATCATGTGTCACAAAACAAAACAAAAACAGAATCCTCACCCAAGTTTTTAATATATGAGGAAATTTAGAGTCAGTATCTGTAAGCGCGCGCGCGTGCGCACACACACACACACACACACACACACACACACACACACATACTTCTATGATAAATACAACACCACTTTTTCTTTTACCATGCTTTCCATTTTTTCCCTCAAGCTTTTAGTTGCTAACCTTTACAAATGAACAAATTAAAGGAAATCATATGCCAATTCCGTTTTCAAAGTACATAAGTGCTTTCTCATTTAGCAAACCATAGCTAGAGCTCACTGGAGAGAAGGTAATTTGAATATTTAAGAAGTCCTTGAGCCTTCATCATGACAGAGAGTATACCATCATAGACTGTGTAAATTGGGAACTTGAATAAATTTATTTTTTTAGCTCTTCTAAGGTACTTGCTCAGCAATTAGCAAGTGCCCTTTGCCTCCTGCAGACATTCAGATTACCAAGTGGCTTTGAACCTTGATTTCCAAAAAACTTCTCCAATACACTTCTGAGAGTTTTCTTCTTCAATAAACTGGAATATGAATGTCTGAATAGTATAGAAATCCAATAACTCAAAAATAATTGCATGTAAATCTTACTAAAAATAGAATATTTGTGTATGATTTCAGGTAACATACACATGATCACTTTCAGTTATAAAAAATTGTTTCTATATGTATGATTTATTATTTCATTGATCCTTGGAGTACTTAATGAAACACTGAGTCCAAAGAAAAAGAAGCATCTCAGTAAGAGATGCCGGAATAGGTGAGTTCAGCTCACTGATAGAGAAAATGTAACAACCCAGAATCTCAGCATCTAACCACAGTGCATTAAACAGAGAGAACACTTATTGCAAACAGCTGAACAGTGGCCGCAATCTTATTACACATACAGAAAGAGATGGTATGGTTTGCAAAACATAGCTTTAGCTTATGTGAGTAGCAATGGTCTCTGTAGGTGGACTTTACTTAGGTCGTAAATATACGGAGTGAGGAAGGAGATATTCTGGACATTTTGAAAAAAAAAAAAAGCAATGTCAACATCCAGACATGAACGAGAGGTGGGTTTTGCAGCACTCTGAAATTTACCCCCGATTACAGATAACCCAGGGTTCTTAGCTGGAGTGGTGACATAACTTGTTCATATCAACAACATATATTCATACAAGATTTTCTTCCCTTCTCACAAAGTAAGGGTGAATAAAAGTTGTTATTCATTGATTAAATTCAATTCCATCCAGTGATTAAACCAGCCAATTTTATTAGCTAAAACTAATTTATATTCATGTTGAGTCTCTTCCCCTCCATATATAATTCTCAGAGTGTTAAGGTGATCTCACACCTCATTCTACAATTTGCTCATTTCTTCTTATCACCACTTATTTTCCAAGTCTATGGCAAAGAAACTCTCAAATATCATGTAGGGGATTAATTACATCACAAGTTCTGAGTTGAGAGTTTAGGCAAAGGAAAATAGAAATCCCTGGATGTTAGGTAAAAGAAAGAGAGAAATTCTTAAGATATGATTCTTTTATTTAAATATTTAAATTTTATTTGTGTACTTCTCATATTATTTATCAAACCATTACTAAGTTAATTAGCTCCCATTTGGATTTCTATAAACACTTTGCTGCCATATACACATGCTATTAAATGCTGTGGGATAATGCTTTTGTACACTGTAAAGATTTTTCACTCATATTGGTTTAAGAAAATGTTGATTGGCCAGTAAGCAGATAAGTAGTATATGAAGGACTACCAGACTAGGACAATTCTTGGAAGAGGAAAGGTAGAGAATGCCTTGTTGGGAAGAGGTACACAAGCCACATGGCTAAACATAAACAAAAAATATGGGTTAATTTAAGTTGCAAGGTCGAGTTAATAATGTGTAGTAGGAGGAACAGGCCGCGTCCCACCGCCCAGCTAGCTGAATTCCCAAAATAACCACACAGAAACTGTATTAATTAAATTACTGCCTGGCCCATTATCTCTAGCCTCTTATTGGCTAACTCTCACATCTTGACTAACCCATTTCTAATAATTTATATTGCCACTTGACTGTGGCTCACTGGCATGAGTCTAACCAGCATCAGTCTCAGGCAGGAAAACTATGGCATCTGCCTGTCTCTGCTTTCTTCCTCCCAGAATTCTGTTCTGTCTGGCCCGCTGACCTGAGTTCCACCCTATTAACTAGGCCAAGGCAGTTTCTTTAATAACCAATGAAAGCAACACCAATACAGAAGGGCCTCCTACACCAAGAATGGGCTAAGAGGACAAAGAGTTTATAATTAATTCAAGACTCTGTGTGTTTCTTTGGGACAGAATGGCTGTGGGACCAGGTGAAACAGAAACTTTCATTTACAGTTTTAATACACTTATCTTTAGTCTCTTTATATCTTAGTTTAAGCATTATGTTCAATTTCTATTGTGGTCCATTCGAATTCTGTTAGTAAATTCAAGGATCTCTGTGACATTTAAATAATATGATCCATGCTACACAATAATGAGTTTAAATTACAAACTGTGACCTGAAATGATTATAAATGACTTGGGTACTATTTTTTCATCACTATACATTTATATTCATCTTATCCAAATGTCAGTCAGTGGCTTTCAGTGTTAGATCTTATACTAGTCTCTTTTTATTATGTGAAAAGAAAATTAAAATAGTTTATTCTGTTTGTGTTCTTCATTTCTGAATTTACTGTTTTGTTTTATTTAACTAAATTTTATCATTTATTGCTCTAAATATAAAGAAAATATAATAATATAAATTCCACATACTAAAAATATAAATATTAAGTTACATATATTATTTAGTTATTAAATAATATAAGGGGATAGAAATTTCTAAAGAAATTAACATTTTTCAAAATTTTTTGAGGCTATGTAGATTTTTTTTCTAATTTTAGCTCACAAATTTTGCCATTAATCATTTATTTTACCTAGAGGAATTTTGACTATGAAATATAATTTTTATCTCTTGGAGTCATCTATATTTGTTACTTAGAATTATTCTGTCTGAAAATTTGTCTTTATAAATGTGTATAAAACAGATAGATTTATTATTGCAATAGTTTACAATCATTCATGTAAGATGCAAGAAATATTATATATACAGATATAGTGGTTTAAATCAGGATGCTTTTATTGTTTTACATTTCTCTGAGCTGTTGACATAAAAAAAGGGTTTCACAATAACCTAGAATAGAGTATAACAAAAGATTATTTATTTGGTGATAAACTCATAGTAAGGTTAGTGATCTGCAGTCCTCTGCATGTGCTGAGAAATGGAACAAAATCCACCTGTCAAGAGGCCCATATGTGCTTTTCATCTGCATTTATAGTACATGAGGTCGTGACCAAAGTGGGGCAGTATCTTAAAGACTATTGGCTAAAAGAGTTCCCACAGCACCTCCCCCTTTTGTCTAAATAAGAGAGTTCCAAGCCTAATACAAAAGTATATACAATAAGAAAAATGTCAAGTATTGTCTCAGGGTGAGAGGTAAAAACATACATAAAACTTAGAACTGCAACCAGCATGAAAATATCAAACAAGAAACATATGTTAAATGATTCAATAGTTATCCTATCCTAAGGAGTCTAAGTCTTATATTAAAAATAGTTTGGCTACGTCGTGAGAGGAAAGTGACTATGACTATCTAGTCTTCAATCCTATCAAAGACCTGAGAAGGGAAATAAAATTACTTGAGTAAACAGGAAGTGCAACCAAGAAACTTCCCAAAGGTGCAAGAAATGACTGATACATCTGGCTATTGAGGCAATCACCCAAAATCTCACTTGCAATGTTGGTGCAACAAAATTTGGCTAAGACCTAGAGTATCTGGCAGTTCATTTTCAGAGGCAGAAAAATTTGAAAAACCATTCTACACTGTCTTGGCAGGATGTTGCAGTCTATTTGCCTGTATCCTGCCTGTCAAGTCTGGTTATAATGCATTTTGTCAGTACTCAAGGTAGGTGTAAACCTCTGCCCAAAGGCCCATTTTGCCAAGAAGATAACAAGCTCCAAGTCTTTGGTGCCCAACATTCTTTTGATAGATCAGTGCTTTCAGGAGCAATTGTGACTCACATCAACAGAACCCTAAGTTATTTAAATGCCATATTCTACAGTTCTTTGAAATGTATGAAGATTACCTATCTATGTGGAATACAATCTCTATGCACCTGAAGAACCTGATTTCTCTCACTATAAGTATGACAAATATGGATAATTATTGACATATAGACCAAGGCTTCATATTAAAAATTAAACAATCTTTAAACAAATATGATGATGTGGGATGTCTTTCTATATTTGTATTGTTATTACTGGTTAATAAATAAGCCTGCTTTGGCCTATGGCAGGGCAGAATATAGCCAGACTAGAAGATATATATATATATATATATATATATATATATAGAGAGAGAGAGAGAGAGAGAGAGAGAGAGAGAGAGAGAGAGAGAGTACACAGAGTCAAGAAGATATCATCTAGATGCTGAATGAGATGAATGCTGGAACCTTACCAGTAGGCCATAGCCTCATGGTGATAGACAGATTAGTGGAAGAAATGAGTCAATTCAGGTGTAAGAGCTAACTAGAAGTATGTCTGAGTCATTGGTCAAGCATTGTTGTACTTAATATAGTTTCTGTATGATTATTAGAGTCTGGGCAGCCAGGAAATGAACAAGAAGTCTCTAGTTACAAAATGTTGACCACTGTCTGCAGCATGGATCCACATAAGACCTAAAAGCTTAAGAAAAAAAGGTTTCTAAACCCACAAAAACAGAAGCCAAACTTCTTGGTAGCTGCATATTTTTTAGATAGGCTATACTTGCTGGCCATAAGCAGAGGCATGGCTTCTTTAAGAGAAGTCTTCCTGACTCAGAATTAACAACAAAACCCATGTGGCTTCTTTAAGAAATAGCTTCCTGGTTCATGTTGGGGGCACATGGATCTTTCAGAGCTGGCTACAATTTACTAGGTGGCAGCATGGGCCAACTGCTTCTAAGAGTTGAGGTAGTAAACATGGTTCCCACCCTGTTGTCTCAGACCTGGCAATGAACTATCTCCACCTTGTTAAAAGGCTGAAAGAGGCAGAGCCAGCAGCCAGCGCTCCTGCAACCACACTGCTTAACATTTTTAAATGTTCCTCGTCAGAAAACAATTTCAGATACATAATAGAACAGATTCAGACATGAAAACCTCTAAACAAGACACAGTGTGTTTTAAAAAAAAATATATGTAGACTTGTAAGAGAGAGGGAAAGGAGTATAGATAGTTATAGAAAGAACCAAATAATTTTAAAAAATAAAAAGTTATTAAAGAGACAGTAAAAGTAATGTTAAAAAGCCACATTAATATGGAAAATAAAGAGTCTCTGGATTATGTATATTATTGTGTTTTCTTTGAATTTTTTGACTTTAGAGAGACATTTGATTATATATAAGGTATCTTGACTTCAAAATTGAGTCTAAGGAGTTTCTGCTTTTGTTTCCACAGAAGATGAAAACCTGTAGACTCCTTCCAGGCTAATGTGGTTTGATGGGACAAAACCCCCAGAAGGTCTCTGTGAACTCTAAAAATACTTTGCCCAACAAACAGCAGGACACAGTTTGGAAATAACTATGCCCAAATTCCCAAAATGATTTTTATTATAAATATTCATTTTTATTTTTAAATGGTTGGTTATAGTTTTTAATAGTCACAGTAAATTGTTGAAAAAAAATAAGGGGATATGAAAAAGAAATAAATACGTTGGTATGGATTATAATTTATTGATACAAATTTAAAATCACTTTTGTTATATGTATATTTCTACTCTTGTTTGAGGTATTAATGTTTATGTAGCTCACTAAAATGTAATATATAATTTAAAGTTACAGATTAATAGATAGTCATTTATAACTGACAAACTTATAGTCATGTTAGTTAAGTTTTCTAGATATAAAGAGATATATTTCAGTTAGATATATTTATCATTTCAAAAACTATAGAATCTGGCATTTAAAATGTTTTAAGAATTTAGGAGTTTTCTTAACAGTGAGACATATTTGTTCCTGGCAGATTTAATCTACTTCTGGAGGAAGGTGTGCATTGAAGAGTTTCCTTATGGAGTTTGCTAGCCATTCAAGCAACAAACTACTCTTGCCTGGACTACTTGATGGTATGTTGTATGAACTGGACATACACGTCCCACAGGTATGACTGCTGGACTTACCTAATGGTGAGACATTCCTTTATGGTTCTTGCTACATAAAAGAGTCTGTCAGACTTTCTGAAGGACACGGGAGAAAGTGACTGACAACGTGCCAATAGAAGCAAAACTGCCTTTCAAATTTTCTGTTTCAAGGAAAAGTCAGCCAGAGACCCAATGCCTATAGATTGAATATGGATGCCCCAATGTTACAGAAGACCACTGGGTGACTGTCCAGACAGTAAGATGTCTCTGTCAATTTTAAAGTTTTGGAATTTGCTTGCAATGTACTTCTTGTTTACTAAGGTAAATATTATATCCTGTGCTGTCTTTGAAGTGTTGAAGACATATGGTTATAGTTTTCCTTAGTTATGGTAAAAGATAAACTAGATATGAAAATTTCCAGAAACAAATAGACTAAATATGACAAGTGTAATTCTTGCTTGATTCTTGTTTTGCTATATGTAATTTTATTATGTTAAAGTTAAAACGTTACTTTTTATTTAGAGAGAAAAGGGGAGATGATGTGGAATGGCCTTCTATATATGTATTACTCTTATTAGTTAATGAATAAACCACTTTGACCTATGACAGAACAGAATATAGCCAGCTGGAAGATGTATATATAGAGAGAGAATAGGTGGAATCTAGGAGATGCCATGTAGCTTTTAATGAAGACAGATGCAAGAACCTTACTGGTAAGCCATATCATTGTGGTGATATACAGATTAATAGAAATGGGTTAATTCAATATATAAGAGCTACCTAGGAATATGCCTGAGCCATTGGTCAAGCATTGTTGCAAATAATATAGTTTCTGTATTATTTTTCCCATTCGGGAAACGGAGAAATAGACACAAAGTCTCTTTTACAGTGAGTTCTGTTGCTTCAAGATTTTTGAGATAGAAAACAGAAGGTAAGCAGAGCTCAATGTTTGTAGATAACTTTTTAAAGACAGTGGAGGTTTTGGCCAGATTCCATTGTCTGTTGTAGAACTAAACCTCATTTGCTGGATATTGACCAGGATCACTTCCTGTTTCCGTAGGCCATAAGCAATCACAGAATTAGCCCCTCTCAATAAGGACATGGTCCTTATCACTCTTTAACTTCCATTCATAAGTTTTCTTTACTGTACAACTCTGACTTAGTCCAGTGGGAAAAGATGCTTCCTGCTAGGTGAGGTCTGTGATGAAGTTATTAGGCCTAACTGGATACTTGTGGATGATGGATTTACATAAATTTCTCACCTGAAAGCTCTAGAAAAAAAAAAAAAAGATGCAGTCTCACCAGGAGGAGTAGAAGACTGGAAATAATTAACCTGAGGGCTGAAATCAACAAAATAGAAACACAGAAAACAATCCAAAGAATCAATGAAACAAAAAGCTGGTTGTTGGAGAAAATTAACAAGATTGACAAACTGCTATGAAAAATAATCAAATGGAAGAAAGAGAACATGCAAATTAACAAGATCAGAAATGAAAAGGGGGACATAACCACAGACACAGAAGAAATTCAGAGAATCATTAGATGTTACTACAAAAGCCTGTATGCCACAGAATTGGAAAATATGAAAGTAATGGACATTTTTTAGGTAAGTACCATATAACAAAATTAAAACAAGACCAGGTGAACAATTTAAATAGACCTGTAAGTCACGAGAAATTAGCAGCTGTCATCAAAAACCTTCCCTACCAAAAACAGCCCAGGACTAGATGGTTTTAATGCAGAATTCTACCAGAACTTCCAAAAAGAGCTAATACCTATACCCCTTAATGTGTTTCACAAAATATAAACAGAAGAGTCATTGCCAAACTCCTTTCACGAAGCTACAGTTACCCTGATACCAAAATCACACAAAGAATTTTCTTTCTTTAAACAAGGAAAAATAAAGTAAACCTATGGCAACCAAATTCAAGTCCCAGAAACAATTACTAGCTTCACTACCCCCAAATTAACATTATGGATCACTGGGCACAAGAAAGGTCACACTGGTGCCTCATAACTAATCCTGTATACATGGTTCTTCCTTGGAATCTAATATTTATGGCATGCAAAACATAACCATCATCTCAAAGGGATAAGAGCAAATATTAATGGTAATTTCTGAGGTAATGATTTTGTGAAGCTTTTATAGTTATAGAACTAATTAAAGCTTCTCATAAAGGCATTGTTTATACATATTGCCAGAAAAATCAAGTAGGTAAGCTAGAACAAAGTAAAAATTTTTATAGCATATTTCAGGTCTTTTTAATGATATTCACATTTCCTATCTGGATAAAAGTCTGTTAAATCCAAAGAGTTTCCTTGATATATCAGAAAACTTGAAATTATCACTGAACTTCTACCAAATGAAGAAAAGCATCCCAAGATAATTTGGCTCTTGAAGGTAACTATTCTACGTCTCTGTAACATGAAGTTCTAAATACTAACAAGTAATGGTTTTTAGCACATATGTGTTTTTTTTTCTTGGAGCTTCAGTTTTATGAATCAAAGCTACCCTGTTAGAGACATTGTACAAATAGAGCATAAGGTGTTTAGGGATACACTGTGCATATAAAGAAACTGAACAGTGAGCCAGAATAGAACACAGTTAGGAAAGTGATACAAGTAATTAATTATATTGTTAAAACTCAGGATAAAGAAAGTGTTCTTACATTACTGGTGTTCTGAAAATGTTTCTGACTTGTTGGTATAAAGCATTCAATTTAAAAGCATAACATCTATCAATTTCTCAGAGTATTTATCAAAGAAATGTGTATGTTCAGTTTGCCTGAATCATCTCTCTGCCAAGCACAAAAGATTCTTCACAATAGGAAAAGCATTCACTAAAGATTTACCTTGTGTAAGCTAACAATTTTTAGATGCCTATAAAATTATTGCAAAACACAATGATTTTTTTTTGTTGGTTGAAAGAAAACTTTTTATTTTAGAAACACATACTAAAATATTTATAGGTGATTTTACTAATGTCTACAATATTTAAATATTTCATCAACTGTATAATAGATAAACCTAAAACAAAATATAGAGAATTGAGGGTTGGGTACGCTGGTGTACACTTTTAATCCTAGCACTTGAGAGATTAAGGGAGGAGAATTTATTTTTTTTTCAATGATTTTTAAGCAATGTACTACACTATGATATTAAAGCTAATATTCTTCCAATTTGTAGTTGTCTTTAGTTTGCATATCTTACTATATATTTATATTATATATATATATTATCATTTAAAGCTAGTAAAATTGAATAATTCTGCAACTTAGAATGATTAAAATTTTTGTCTATGTTTAGTCACATGGCTTGGTATCTTTTCTCAGTAAGGCATTCTCATTTATTTTTATTTGCTTGATATGTTTTGCTATTCTTGGTTTTCATTGTTCCATATCTGGTTCTTGAACCACTGTCTAAATTTGCAAGGACAGAAATCTATCAGTTTCATATTTACAGTGTGTTTAGACATCAATTTGGAAATGTTGAAGTTATCTCTATTATATCTCCCCTCACAACAAAAGAGTTATTTCCATAAACTTAAATATCTTTTTAATTTTTCTCACTGATATTTTTAAACTTTCAAGATGCAAATTTTATGATCATTTTGTTAAATCTAATTCTAAGTTTATTACTGTTTTGCTTCTATTGGAAGGCTATAATTTTCTGTGTTTCATTTTCAGGGCTAAATATTACTGTGTTTGGAATACAGATTAATTTTCATAATCTTTACATCATGTAAATTGTTTGAAATAAAACATCACCCCTAATAAGGAGAATTTTCCATACTAATAGTATAGTGTATGAAACTAAAAAGCTACTTTGCTTTATTTCCATAAGATGCATTCTCTGTTCCTGTATTTCTTGCCTCATTTCCACTGCAATAAAATGCAGTTTAATCTTGAGTAAAAGTCATGACAATGAAATGATCAGTTTTGTTCTTTTTGTAGGAGTCACTGTTCTCTGGCATACACATCCAAAACATAGTTGTGGTGAATACTGATTGTTCCATCTCAGAGAGGAAGAGACTCTTGGAGCATGGCAGACTGAAATATTTTCTGTGACTGCGATCTGTGAGTTCCATAAGAAAAGTCAGAAGACAGCTTCGATTCCCTGTAAAACATAACGTTGTTGCAGGACTTAAAGAAAAGGAGCCCTTTGTCCCTCACTGAATCCTCTCTGGACAGAGAACTAGTTCACTTGTAAGAAGTTTCTTCCCCATTGTTCCTGTATTCAATTGGCCCTGGTAAGTAAAACTGATCACCAATTTTTTGCCAGATACAAGAAGCTGTCATTCTTTTAGACATCCTTTCCCATGGTCTGCAAATTGAATCCCAAATATAAAATATCAGGTGAGATGAGAAGGAAGATGAAAGTAAAATAAGATGAAGAAAGACGGGGAGGAAAAGAGGAGGAAGGAAGCTCCACTATTCACCTCACTGCTTCTTTTTTCCTTAAGCTCTATTGATCCTCATTTCTCAGGTATCTTGTAAGTTTTGTAATACCCTCAGATCCCCACATTTTGTAATTTATCTAGCTTTTGTGCTTCTCGGGCATGCTTTTTGTTTATTTCTACCTAAATAGTCTTGTTCAAAAATTTACAGCGAAACATGTTTAAGAATTATACTAATTAGAATATATCAATATTGTCCTGAGCCCATTATATCATAGACAGAAAGGTTTTATGATACATACCATTTCATAATATATTTAATGCTATATGATCAGTGTCAAGGGATTTCAGTGGTCACTTTTTGTTTCTTGTAGTTTCTTTACTGATATCATTAGCTTACTAATACAAGTATTTAGAAAGGCATGTTATAGGATAAAAGAGATTTGTTTTTAGTTTCATACTTGAAAAAGCATAGAACTTTTATATGAACATGCCATACCTTTTCATACCTTTCTCATTTCAAATGCATTGCATTCTATGTTGCCAACCAGCATGTGCAATTGAGTAGCTCAATAGCTATTTTCAAAAGGTCTAAACTAATTTAGTATTACTATGAAAATTATTGTATAAAAGGCAGTTGAAAAGCAGAAAAGCACAACTTAATATGAAATCAAGCAGGCATTTATAGACCGACTAGAAGATCATATATATTTGGAAGGCTATCAATAAGAGTTGAAAAATTAATAAGAAATGAATTTATTCATATGAAGATAAAGTTATATGCAGGAAAATTTCTCATTACATGCTAAACAATACAAGGTGTTCCAGGAAAATGTGAAAGAGCACGGAAAAATTGAAAAACAAAGCCAGAGTCAACAGTGTAAAGTAGGATATATCATGAGTTGGTTGTGTTATATCACTCTTAAGTTTGACAGTTTCACTTTCTAAATTAGAATATACTAATTTATAGTATATTTATATAGAATATACTCAAATAGTATATTATATATTATATGTAATATACATATAATATCATATACAATCAAATAGTATTTTCTCATCCATGCTTAAAGTAAGCATGTTTTTGTTATAGTTCAAGCTGTGATACTATAATTATTGTTATTAAATATTTTTTTAAATTACATGCTTATTAAGAAATAATTAATTTAAAATGAAGTACTTTATATGGAATTTACATTTACTAGGTCATCAATATTTTATATTTTGTAGACCCTTAATATTTTTAGCATGAAATAGTAGATGTGAGGACTTCCAAAAACTTTTTCATCATGATTTAAAAATATTTGTTGGGGATGGAGAGTGGTTTCTGTGGTTAATTGTACTTACTAGTCTCTCAGCTGGGGTTAGTTCCTAGAACCCAACTGAGAAAGGTCACAAATCCCTGTAACCCAAACAAAAGGGGATGTTCATTTTGGCTACAGCTGGCATCCTCACAGAGACAACTATACATATACACCAATAAATTACTGTTGTATAATTACTATAATAAAAATAACCTTTTGTCATGCTTTTGCCTGGCAAAATACTTCTCAGAATTTCTCCTAAGATTTATTTTTATAATTCATTTTTTCTTTATTTATTTTATACCAACCACAGTTTCCCTCCCTTTTCTTCTCAAATTCCTTCCTTTGGCCATCTTATTATTACTCCCATCTACTCCTCCTGTATCTCCATTCAGATGATGTAAGGCCTCCCACAGGAATCAGCAATGCACGGCATATCAAGTTTCAGCAGGACTAAGCAACTACCCACTGCACCAATACTGAACAAGGCATCCACCATAGGAATTAGGTTCCGAAGAGCCAGCTTATGAATCAGGAACAGGCCCAGGTCCCAATGCTAAGGGCCCCACAAAAGACGAAATTATATAACTGTCACCCAGATGCAGGGGGCTTAGGTCAGTCTCATGCCAGTTTCCTAGCTGTCCATTCAGAGTCTGTGAGTTCACACAAGCTCAGGTCAGCTGTCTATGGGTTTCTGCATAATGATCTTGAACCCCTTTCCTCCTTGAGCATACAATTGCTCCACCTTTTCTTCAACTGAATTCCAACAGCTTAGCCCAGTGCTTGGCTGTGGAACTCTGTATCTACTTCCATCAGGTACTGGATGAAGTCTCTATGATGTCAAATTAAGGTAGTCATTAATCTGATTACAAGGGAATGCAAATTCAGGCACCCTCTATACTATTACTGGGAGTCTTACCTAGGATCATCCTTGTGGATTCCTGGGATATTCCCCGGCACCAGGTTCCTCTCTAACCAAATAATGGCTGTCTCTATTAAGATACCACTTTCATTACTCTCCCCCATCCATTCTGCCACCAACTTGACCATCCTGATCTTTCGTGTTACCATCACTTCATCCCCTCCTGTCTGCCTCCCCACTCCCATTATATCCAGGCCATCTCTTCTATTTCCTCATCCCAGGGAGGTCTATGTCTCTCTTAGGGTCCTCCTTGCTACCTAGCTTCTCTGAGGCTGAAGAGTGCAGCCTGGTTATCTTTGCTTTACATCTAAAATCCACTTATGAGCGAGGACATCCTGTGTTTGACTTTCTAAATCTGGGTTACCTCACTCAGGATGATTCTTTCTAGTTCAATCCACTTGACTGCAAATTTCATGATGTCATTGTTTTTTTTTTTTCCAGTGAATAATGCTCCATTGTGTGGATACCACAGTTTCTTTTTCGTTTTCCATAATGAATATTTCATTATCCATTTTCCCGGGTTTCGGCACCAACTGTGGGGGACTCCTCGCCCAGCGAGAAAGAACGACCACGACACGAGGATTCTTCTCAGATCACGCTTTACTGGAGTGCACTTGGTTGAGAGATAACATGAAGCGAAGGGGCCCGAGAGCACTAAGGCAGCTGTTTATATATGGAGTTGGCACATGGGTTGCCCTGATTGGTTGCCACCATCAGCTGACACCAGACTGCATCGAGATAGGCCCAGGGACCCCCATTCACCGCGCATGCGGGAAGTGGGGGACAGGCAGTTCTCAAAGGCATCGCCAAATATGGAGTATAACCAGCAAGACAGGATGTGGTGCCATCTTGCAATGGCGGTCCTGTCTGGCTCCCTGCAAGTTGAGGGGCATCTAGGCTGTTCCCAGGTTATGGCTATTAGTGTAAATGCTGCTATGAACATAGTTGAGTAAGTATTCTTTTGGAATGGCTGAGCATCCTTTGAATATATGCCCAAGAGTGCTATCACTGGGTCTTGAGGTAAATTGATTCCCTATTTTCTGAAAACCACAATACATATTTACAAATTGGCCATAGAAGTTTGTACTCCCACAAGTAGTGGAGGAGTTCCCCTTTCCCCACATTCTCTCCAACAGACATTGAAGACAGTCATTAGTGTTTTTGATCTTGGCCATTTTGACAAGTGTAAGAAGGTATCTCACAGTAATTTTAATTTGCATTTTCCTGTTAGTTAGATATATTGAACATTTTTAAAAGTGTATCTTGGCAATTTGAGATTCTTCCGTTGAGAATTCTGTGTTTAAATCTGCACCCTATCTCTAATGGGGTTGTTTTTTATTCATATGTCTAGTTTCTCAAGTTCTTTATAGATTTTGGATATCAGTCCTCTGTTGAATTTCTGAAGATCTGTTCCACTAGGTATGCTGCCATTTTGTCTTATTGACAGTAGCCTTTGCCTTACATAAGCTTTTCAGTTTCAGGAGGCCCATTTAAGGCAATATCAGTGTCGTTGATACTGGTGTTACATTCATGAAGTAGTCTACTGTTCCAAGGCTTTCAAGGCGACTTCCCACTTTCTGTTCTATCAACTTTAGTGTAGCTAGAATTATAGAAGTCTTTGATCCATTTGGACATGAGTTTTGTTCAGGGTGATAGATATGGATCTATTTTCATTCTTCTACATTCACCCATCCAATTATGTGATTTTTTTTCTCCATTGTATTTTTTTAGTTTCTTTGTCAAAAATCACATATTGATATGTGTGTGGGTTTATTTCAGGGTCTTTGATTTCATTTCTTCGAGCCAATGTCTGCTTTTATGTCATTGCCAATCTGTTTTTTCTACTACAGAATTATAGGAGAACTTGAAGTCAGGGATGGTGAGACCTCCAAAAGTTATTTTATTGTACAGCATTGTTTTTAACTATGCTGGGTCTTTTGTTTATCCATATGAAGTTGAGTATTGTTTTATCAAGGTCTGTTAAGAATTGTGTTGTAAATTTGATGGGGATTGTATTGAATGTCTAGATTGCTTTTGGTAAGATTGTCATTTTTACTATGTTAATCTTACCAATTCATGAGCATGGAAGACCTTTCTATTTTCTAACATATTCTTCAATTTCTTTCTTTAAAGACTTAAAATTCTTGTCATATAGGCCTTTCACTTATTTGGTTAGAATTACACCAAGATATTTTATATTACTTGTAGTTATTGTAAAGGGTGTTGTTTCTCTGATTTTTCTCAGCCTATTTATTATTTCTGCATAAGAGGTCTACCTATTGTTTTTTAGTTAATTTTGTATCTTGCCATATTACTGAAAGTGTTTTTAAGTTGTAGGAGTTGCTTGGCAGATTTTTTTGGGTCACTTATATATACTATCTTATCTTTTGCAAATAGTGAAAAATTGACTTCTTCCTTTTCAAAATGTTTCTCCTTGATCTTCTTTTGTTGACTTATTTATTGCTCTAGTTAAAAACTCAAGTCCTATGTTGAATAGATATGGAGAAGGTGGACAGTCTTGTCTTGTCCCTAATTTTAGTGAAACCACTTTGAGTTTCTCTCCATTTCATTTGATTTTGGCTGTCACCTTAGGTTTCTCTTTATAACAAGTAGAAAAAACTGTTGATAAATTGGAAGTCATCTTGCACATAAAAACATTTTTGAAAACTTCTTTTTCTTTACAATATTTTCTCTTTTTTTTGGTTTTTTTCGAGACAGGGTTTCTCTGTGGTTTTGGAACCTATCCTGGAACTAGCTCTTGTAGACCAGGCTGGTCTCGAACTCACAGAGATCCGCCTGCCTCTGCCTCCAGAGTGCTGGGATT
>NC_022013.1:32184399-32195810 GCF_000317375.1 Microtus ochrogaster | reverse complement strand
TCCATTCTTCCATTGAAGGGCATCTAGGTTGTTTCCAGGTTCTGGCTATTACAAATAATACTGCTATGAACATAGTTGAACAAATGCTCTTGTCGTTTGCTAGGGCATCTCTTGGGTATATTCGCCGCGTGAATATTTTCTATATGGCATCTTGAGAATTTTTTGCAAGGACAGAGCATTCCATTTTGAATCACAAACTGTGTGTTCAACACTTAAACATATGGGTAAGAAAGAATTGAGATTCTACTTCTCTTCTACCCCATGGGGAAATTTTAAACACAACAACCTTTCTGGAAATCTTAGAAAATCTAAATTTGAGAACATTGACCCATGTAATTGTTCCAATGCATACCACCTAATATATTTTATATTCTCTTTGTTTTTTAAAAGCAGCTATTAAAAATTATATTACATATGTCAGAAATATTTTGATAGTTTTTCAATAAATTATAACATTTCAAACATGAAATCACACTAATTGAGAAGTCTTTGTTCTTAGACAATTATCCGCAGTTATGTAAAAGTGTTAGAAGCAATTAATTTTAAGATTAAATAATTCCTATTAGGAAAATTACATCTCATTTCTATTTTAGAAAATAGAATTTTAGAAATGACATTCATTGCCATACACTATGCAAGGGCCTTCATTCTTTTTGGCACTCATATAATAAAACTGTAGGCATGTAGCAAACGCATGAAATGATCTTTGATTTTCTCTTATTTCATAAATAATTTTCACTGACAACCAGATCAAAATGTCTAATTATGAAGCATTGTCAAGATTCAGTTGACCAAAATAATATATGTGTTTTCTATGTTTTTCAATACATTTATTTGTTTGTATATACATAATAACAAAAATTACTTTTACCCTTGAAGTCTTATGCACTTGATAGATCTATAGTTTGAAGTTATTACATACATAACCATTTAAATGTATATTATTATATTTTTATTATAGCATATTATATTAATATCATTTTATAGAATATATTATGAATTTTATATATAGTATATTATACATAATAAATATACAGTATTATATGTTTATGTGTATGTACATATATATAAGCTTATATGTGCATGTATGTATATATGTATATATGTTACTACCTTTGAGTCACATCAGTTGCCTTATTAGTGTCATGTCTAGGGGTCAAAGAAATTTCTAATTCGCATAGACCTAAAAAGCTATACTTTATTTCCTTTTTTTCCATTAATTTTTCTTTCATTTTTACATACCAAAACAATTCCCCCTCCCTCCCCTTCTCTGGCCCCCTAGCTCCCCTGTCCACTCCTGAGAGTGGGCAATGCCTCCCTTGGGTCATCAACAAAGTCTGGCATTCAAAATTGATGCAGGACCAAGTTCTACCACTGCATCAAGGCTCAGCAAGATATCCCACCATATGAGATGGGCTCCAAAAATCCAGTTCATGCAATCTGGGCCAAACCTGGTCACATTGCAAGGGACCCCACAATCATATGATGCCACACAATTGTCACCTACATTCAGAGGGCCTACTTCAGTTCCGTACAGGGCCCCCAATTGTCAGTCCAGAATCCATGAACTTCTACTAGCTTGAGTCAGCTGTCTCTGTGGTTTTCTTTCTTTCTTTCTTTCTTTCTTTCTTTCTTTCTTTCTTTCTTTCTTTCTTTCTTTTCTTTTCTTTTCTTTTTTTTTAAGGGAGAAAGGTTTATTTTGTCTCACAGCCAACAATAGTGTGGAGAAGACAAAGCAGGAGGAGCTTGAGGCAGTCAGGAAGCAGCAAGCTACAAATGCTGAGGCTCAGCTCGCTTCTTCTCGTTCTTAGGTCCCAGATCCCAGCCTAGAGAATGGTGCTGCCCACCGTGGGCAGGTCTTCCCAACTCAATTAACTTATAAGATAGTCCCCTTACAGACATGCCCAGAGACCTGTCTCCCAAGCAATGTTAAATCTCATCAGGTTGACAATTGAGATTAACCTTCAAAGGGTTGTTGCTGTTTAGGGGAGTTGTTTTTGTTTTAGTGTTTAAACCAGTTTGACAATTCTGTCTTTTGCTTCACTTTTTTAACCTAAGTACCTTAAATATCATCATTGATATGATTAGGATTATATCTATCATTTTGCTTTTTATTTTCTATATTTCTTACAAGTTTTCTTTCTTTGTTCCTCGGGCACTGTCTTCTCTTGTGTTAAACAGGTGTTTCTCATGTAGAAATTTTAAATGCTTACTTAGCTGTTTAAAGGTTTCTTCTTTGTGTCTACTCTGATTATTATAATTACTCCTTAAATTTAGATCAATCTCTGTTTAATACTTTCTTGGTTTCAGTAATTTACAGATCTTGGTTCTTAAGAAGCGTTGGTTCCTTCTCTCTGTAATGTTATTTTCATAGAAGTTAAATTTATTCCCGTATTTGCACTGTCTTTTTCTAATCATAATCTTGACCTACCTCCTTTCACCTCTCTTCAGCTGAACTCCAGGAGCTCAGCGCAGTGCTTGGCTGTGGATCACTTCATCTGCTTTCATCAGTTACTGGATGTACATTCTATGATGACAGTTATGGTAGTCTCTAATCTGCTAACAGGGACAGATCAGTTCCCTCTTCATTATTGCTTGTCATTTTCTGCAAATTTCTCAATCTGTTTAGGTACAACTATCCTCATCTAGAAATATAGGATAATATTATATGTTCAGTTTTATTTTCTTTAAGAAGTATATGAATTAATGTTGTGTTTATAATGTTAATTATACATGCTTGAGCTATATATCTGAATTACACTGTAATTTATAATACTAGTAGGTATTGATATATCCTAATATGTAATATCTACAGCCATATGAATTTTATGTTAATTTAAAAAACGGCATTTCAGATGCCCATCGAAAAGTAAAGTGAAAATTGAGAAAAAAGTATTGCCTTGAATAGTTTATTAGTATGTATAACTCCCTGCTTCTAAAATCTACATGAAACATGAGGTATTTTTTCAGTCTCAAAAGATAACCTTCATTATTTATCAATAAAATTTCAAAGATTCGGATTTCATTATTTAACATGATACCTTCTTCTTTATCACCTTGACCACCCTTCCACAATATTTATGACTCACTGGTCTTGCTGGTTGATTTGTTCCCTCCTCACAGTCTTTGGTTCTGTTTTCAGATATGTATTTCATTAACGTCCCTTCCCATTTTTTTTCAAACTCTTCCTTCCCTCTGATTCTCTCCTTTCCAATATATATATATATATAAACTTATATATATATATATATTTATATATATGTCTAAATTCTACATTTCATAGAAAGCAAGTTTTTTTTCTTTCATGGATATAATTTATTTCACTAAATGCAATCATCTCTGCTTTCATCCACTTTCTTAAAAATGCCCTGATTTCATGTTTTCTTTATGGTTGAAAAAAATTATACAATTTTGCCTGCTGAGCAATATCACTAGTTCATAGTTTGTTTTTCATTCATATCATATTATGAAACAGAATCCCAAAGAAGATTTAATTTGAGCTAAGGCTTTTGAACATTATTTCAAAGACTCATTTGCTATTCATAGTTTTACTATGAAGACCTGCCTACCAGTGCATTAGTCTAATTATTGATCAGTGTTGCTTTAACTGTTTAGTGTTTATAATTCTTTTCTACATAATAGATAATGAAACCTTGTTTTATTTGTACTTTCACAGACCTTGTGTCCTTTCAATATGTTGTCTCTTCAGGATCATGATTCTTTCTTTTTCTGTTCAGAATATTTGGTATCATTCAGTTACCTTTACTAGTTCTTGGCATTATTTACTGAGCTAATGGATACTTGTTCAAAACTCCTTGTGTATAAGAAGATGGGTTAGTAGCCAAAGTGCTTGCTAGGCAAACAAGGTAAAAGCTAAGTTACCATGATAGTATACCTGAAATTTTAGATTCCGCCGGCAGAAACTGAACATCTATGAGACAACCTGGCTTTGGGCTATCTGTACAGGAAGAGTTCTGTGATGTTAACAGTTCCTGCTTCTAATGAATAATACAGATGAACACTTCAGAAAGATTCTCTATGTTAACGACTGGACCTCTACATGCCACATGAATGCATACCTAAAATAATACTCAGTTGCAAAGATTTTGCACAAAAATATATGTAAACAATATCCATACAGTCATAGCACAAACATGCATATGAAAAATAATAAAAAACTAAAACTAATTTAACAAACTGTCTTTTTAAAAATAAATCTCTCTTACCCTCCAAAAATATCAAATAGGATCAAAATGTGTATTTAAAACTAGAGATGTAAAACTGTTAAGAGAAAATATTGGGAATGCATGTTAAGACATAATATACAAAAGCAAACCATAGGAAAACAACAGAGCATAAATGAGATATTAATATGAAAAATGGAATACAAAGAGTGAAATTGTATAGTTGAGAGCAAGATGGTGGGGAAAAGAAGAGGCAGAGGAAATCAATCATGTCTGAAAATGCAACAAGGAAACCTGCTTCACTATATGATAATAGTAAAAAAAATTTACAAAAGAAAAGTAAATAAAAGGATAATGTTGGATATGGTTCTTTCTGGCTCCTTAAAGTTCCTGGTCTGCCAGTTTTATTTTGTATCCACAGCAAGGTAGACAGAGTGATAGATGAACAACAGGACCACTGGCTTTTTTGTGGTTTATACTGGCATTGAGTCTGTTTGGACAAATGACTGATGTTTGCCAAAGAGGTTTTTATGATAGTAAAGTAAGTATCCTTGTTATAGACTAAGAGTTTTGAACTCTCTTGGCTAGGTCAGTTCTTTCACCTACCTCCCCAAGAGTCATCAGATCATATACTCTCAGGTTGACTACTCTTTTAGCAGAGGCATATCTCCCAAATATATTGGAGATTTGGAAAAGTTATAGCAATGAGATCTGTATAGACAAAGCACATGTCTTTATAAACTAAATATTAACCACCCTACTAAAGGTATGCACTTCATACCTCTTGCACTCTAAGTTTTGAAGAGTTCATTTGTCACTCTAAAAACTAATAGACGACTGACTTCAGGGTCAGAAATGTCACAAGATGATATTATTCACATTTTATGAGATATGTTCTCTCAAGATAGTGAGGTTCTGTGTTGAGAATTTCAACTTTTAGTTTTCTAGTCCTTATGACCTGCTCCAAGAAGATGTTCCTTAAACTTTAATTGTAGTAGGTTAAATTCCTGCTTCCTGACTTAAGATCTGTCTGAAAAAGTCTTTCTCCCCACGAACTGTATCTGGATTTAAGAGCTCTGGGGACCCTGGTCTTGACCTGATAGTGTAACTCTGCTAAAATTTTGTCTATTAGAGCCATGTGACTTACTTTTTTAATAAAGTTTTGGTTTCCCATATTTGGGAGTGGTTTGCCCAGAAATGTACTTATCTTTGCTGATTTACTTTCTGTACATTTTCAAATTTTATGCATATTTTAAAATTACTCAACTACCGCTTTATCAACTTATGAAGTGCTTCCTGTTGTTTTGGTACAGACTATTTTATTTTATTATTTATTTTTGAAGCTTTCAAATACAAATACAATGCATTTATTAATATTTATAATCATTTCCCTCTTCAGTTTGCACTATGTCCCCCAATATGCCTTCCTCCTAACTTTATATGTTTTTAAGTAACTAAATGCAAATAGTAGTTTTCATGTGCACATTCATGTCCATGAGAATCCTGCTAGGGATCATGTACTCAAAAAAAGCGGGGGAGGGAGAATATCAATCATCAATGTTATTCACCTTTGACAATAAGATAGGAAGAGAGACACCATCATATCTCTCTCCCTATCAACTATCCATTGTTTATATCTCCTAAATAAAGTGTAGAATTTGCAGACAGTTATCCCAGAAATGTTTCCTTGTGTGGTCCTCTGTATGCAGATTTTATGCCGGTATCCATAGTTGCTGTAATTTCATGATTGATAAAGCCATGTCACATCCAGAACATAGCTTTTTACAACATTCTTTACTATCATTCAGTTCTTACAAATGGTGTCTTCTGTCTCAAGATTTTCACTGACTGAGTGTGTGAGGGTTTTAGATAGATGTCCCCTTTAGGGCTGAGCACTCACACACTTGATTATTTGTTCTGACACTTTCATACTTTTATTAAATAGAACAAACTTCTATACTGCCACATATTAAGTTTTTTCTGACTGGTAAGTATAAAAATCTTATGAATATATATTTTAAAATATGTAGAAAATAGATTATCAAGACAATTGTTGAGAATTTAGTCACTGACTTAGAGATCTTTCAACTGCTATAATTTTATAGTGTTAAATTGTCATTTTAGTTTGGTTGCTATTATTGTGATGAAGCTGTGACCAAAAGCAATTTAGAGAGGTAATTGTTTTATCTTACATCTTAGAGTTCATTATGGAGAGAAATGAGGCAGAAACTCAAGAAAAGAGGTAGGTGTTAAAACAGAAGTCATGGAGAAGTTCTTCTGCTTGTAACCTTTGCCTCCATGATTGTTTAGCATGACTGTTTTTTTTTTTTTAGTTGAAAATATATTCTTTTCTCATACAGTACATCATGTCCAAAGGTTTTCCTCCCTCTACTTTCTCCAACTCTCCTGCACTTCCCTTTACTCCAGATCCAGTCCCCCTCTTTCTGTCTTCAGAAAAGAGCAGGCTTCCAAGAGAAAACAATCAAACAAGACAATGCAAGATATAATAAGAAAAGTTAAAAACTCTCATATCAAGGCTCAACAAGGCAACCAAATAGGTGAAAAGAGACTCAAGAGAAGACAAAAGCTTCAGAGAAACACCTGCTTCCACACTTATGAATTTCACATTAACACTAAACTAATAGCAGTAGCACGTAAACAATGAGTTTGGTGTGGACCCATGCTGGCCTGGTGCTTCATTCTACAGTCTTGGAGAATCAGTGTAAAATTCACTTAGTTGATACAATGAGCCATGTTCTCACATTCTCTGTTACCGTCTGACTCCTACAATTTTTCTCCCTTTCTTCTGAAGGGTTTCCAGTGCTCTCAGGGTACAGATCTTATGGAGACTAAAAAATTAGAGTCTCTCTACATGTCTACTGTGGATCGCTGCACCTGTTCCTATCTGCTGCTAAGGGAAGTCTCTCTGATGATGACGGGACAAGGCATCAATTTATGTGTATAAAAGAATATCATTAGGAAATATTACTCATGCAGCTATAATCTTAGTAGATAAATTATGCAGGTATTTATGAAGGGTATTTATACTTCTGAATATTAGAAATTAACATTGTTCTTTCCCGCATTAGATTCATACGTCTTGAAAGCTTTAGGCCAATAGTTTTTAATAGGAATCCACAACCAGAATATAAATGGGAAATTGATACACAAGAAAAAATTATTCCCAAAATATTTTCAAATAAGATGATATGAAAAACATAAATTAATTTGAACAGTTAATGTTATTTGTAAAGAGAGAAAAGCTGATTTCAGATGCACAACTTGGTTATTCTAGTTCTTGAGAGGTAGAAATTGAGGAAATAACAGTTCAGGTCTTAAGGGCCAATCTATTGCAACACAGCAAGTTTCATGCCTTGGAACAATATTTGGAACCTGTTTGCAACTAAGGTATTGATTAAAATAGACTCTAATTATCTTAGTTGTAGTGGAAAGGTTCATATTTCAGTAAGTGAGTTGAGACTTTATCACAATTGATTCACTTTGTTGGTAGTTTTTTTTTCATATAAAAAGGAAAGGCATTAATGTACAGGGTTTTTTTTGTTGTTGTTGTTTAGAGGTCAGAATCAGAAATACAGTTATTATTGAGTTTTTGTCTTTTGATCTTTCAGGCCTAAACATCAGTGCTGAGAGCAATTACCATATAGATATATAACATCATTTATTGCTTCACTGAGCATAAAAGTCTTAAGAATAGCCGTGGGGAAAAATCCACTCACTGTTGCATACTTAAGAATCATTTAGGCTCTCTAGATTCATCATGCAAGTTGCCCTGAAAGCAGAGAAATACAGTTAACCTTTCCTGGAAATTAAATATATAAATAGCCTGTTCTTAACTTGGTTAGATTATTTTTCAGTCATTTAAAAATGTATCCCAAGGTAATTTTACACTCTCACTAGGAAGTTTGAAGATTTACAATGAATTTACTTTGTATTATTCAACAAACTGTTTTCAAGAAAACAAAGAAAAAGTAGAGTATGGATTTGTATATACCAGTTTCTTTCATATTACATTAAAATGTATGCATTCTAAAAAATTACTAGAAATATATGGTCATATTTCTAGAAATCACAAGTCTTTTTATAGTTTTAATAGGAATCTATATTTTGAATGATTATTTGAGTTTGTAATTTAATTACAACTTGTCTCCTTTCTGTTTTCTACCTCCATACTATAAATATATCCTCCTTGCTCTTTTTGAAATTAATGGCTTTTTTACATCAATTTGTATTGTTTGCATATTAGTATTTGGGGTATACTTATAGTCCTAAGTATATTCTTTGGATCTATAAAGTACTTCCTATATGCATGTTTTCAGGGCTGATCATTTGGCACTAGACAACCAATTGGTATGGCCGGGGGAGACCACCTCTCCTGATCCCAGCTTCACATGTTATCAATAATAGTTGTTTCATTAATGTGCTTTAATTAGTTTGTGTCTGTCTGTTCCTCTCAATCTTACTGACCATCTTTCCTGAAAGTTCTCTGATATTACAGAAAACATGAAGAGAGTTTCTCTTTTATAAAATCACATATTTATGAAAATGTGTAACACTTGTATAGACTGCATCTCTTTTGTGTATCTTTGTGAGAGACATGAAGATAATTTCATTTCATTAGATTTCTACTCCATTTTGCCATTTTGTCTCTTAAGCAGAGTACACTGGGTATTGATTGATCTAATATTTCACAAAATAAGGTTTTAATAAACACATGAATAGATTACCTTGCATCAGGGGAAGTATTTTTCAAGGTATCATAAGACTACTGGATAAAATTTGCTGTTACTCAATAGAAAGCATAGACTAAAGCAAATGACATGCTGTTTTGAGGAAATGGAGAAATAGAGGGTTAAGAGAAATGAAAGAGGGAGGAAAATAAAAGGGAGAGGAAAGGAGGGGTTAATAAAATTAAAGTGTTTGTAAAAGTTGTGTGACAATAATTAAAGAAAAATTAAGAGTCATCAATTTTATAATTATATATTTGAGAAATTGTAAGGAAGAAGAGAAAACCAAGAAGAGGGAGTGGTAGAAATGATGTAAAAGCAGTACCCATGTATGAAATACTTTAAGAAATAAAAATAAGAAATATTTTTTTTATCTACATCTGTGTATATATGCATGTGTAAGTATATAAAATTTGCTTGGAGATTTCTCTAGAGGCCAGAGGAGCATATAACATCCTTTGCAAATGGAGTTACAGGGGTTGTAAATCTCATGAATTATTTGTTAGGAATCAAGCTTGCTTCTCTGGAATAGTATAAAGTTCTCTTAGAAACTAAGTCATCTCTCCAGTGCCCAGACATTTTAGTTTTATTAATAAAGTAAAAAAAGAAAGTAAATTTTATTGTTAAATATTATTGTAATGTAAATCAGCAGAAGAATTTTTATAGAGTATATATGTTGGACCCAGTCATCATTAATACAAAAAGAAATACCATAAGAAGTTGAGTAAAATGATCATAATTTTATTACAGTTTCATTTTCTTAATAATGAGAATTCTTATATATCCATATTTAAAATAAATACATACTTGCAGAAATTCAGAACATGTAAAAATATAATTAAATGTGTTGAATTTTATGACAGGATGATGTGACAGAACACATCATGAGATAGAATGCTAGGTTAATTAGAAATTTTAATTATGTAAGAAAAAAAGTCATTGCTGTTAACAATGTGAATCTTCAAAGGACTGAATTTTGAGTCTTCTTGCTGTGGGAAATACCACTATGGAGATAATGATTTATTATTATTAATGAAATAATATTTAATGAAATTAACAAGAAGTAGCTAGCTCATTTCTATTATTAGTGTGATTGTTTTGTAATCATGCTATATTAGCAATCTTAGGAATCTTTAAGAATATAAATTACTGAAATTATGAATTTCTCACGAAAATACTATGTCAACCAGCTCATGAGCACTCACTATGTGCTTTGTGTAAGACATTAAAGAAACCTACATTCTCAGGTCTGAATTATAACAGTTAAATTTTTAAATTAATATTCATTTCATAGAGTTATTAAAAATGCATTGGTTCCATTTCCCCTTATTTATAATTTATATAGTTCTTTTGAGTTTTCCATTCTATCTGCGTTCAAAAATTGAACTTTTCTATTCTTATTATATAGGGTTGATTGTAGTAGACATGTGACCTACATTAAAACTATTTAAAATACTGTAATATATTTATAAAATCACACTATGCTAACATATGCAAGTCAATATTCTATTGGAAGCTAATATATATATATATATATATATATATATATATGTTGATAATTTGAAAAATACAAATAGAAATAAACAACTAGTTCAACTATAAGGTCTTCATTTTTCATCAGCTATCTGTTTTTTTAATAAAGATTTAAATTCCATTTTATTATAAGCTTTCCTATCTTTCATTTTTTGATTTTTATTACTCGACTTTTCCCCTTCAAAACTTTATTTCTGCCTTAGGGTTTTCTGATCATCTGTTTTGTAAATAGAATTTTTAAGAAAACCTCTGAATCTGGCAAGTCCACTCACAATAAATGGTGCTTAAGTAGATGAGTAGAAATAAGTAGTAAAAATCATAAAAAGAAGTTATAACTATTGTGATCATGTTGAGCAGAGAGGTAGCAAGACCCAGGGACATCAAGTCCATTTTGATCAGTTCAAAAAAAGGGCAATTATCACATCTGCTAAAGCAACTCAGGTTTAAATATTTTGCTTTCACCCATCATTGTCTCAGATCTTCTCCTACAAAGTATGCTGAAGATGTCTCTACTGCTCCACAATGTGTTTCTTAAAGGACTCTTCTACTTTATGTGTGGTCTTAAAACTATGGACAGATCCCGATTGGGAGGATTATGAAAGCTATGAGGCTTTGTTTTTCTTAGATTTGTTTACACTACAGGTTTAGGAAAATGATCTGCCTTTGTGTCTTAAGTCTTCATAGTGGATGAAAGAGGACAGATGGAGTATCTTTGTGTCATTAACTTCTTTTTTTTTATTAAGAAAAGGAAGAAAAAACAAACAAGTTTCCGCCTCCTCCCAGCCTCCCATTTCCCTCCCCCTCATCCCACCCTTCTCGCCCTCCTCCCACCCTACTCCCCCTCCCTCTCCAGTCCAAAGAGCAGTCAGTGTGCCCTGCCCTGTGGTAAGTCCTAGGTCCTCCCCCCTCCGTCCATATCTTGGAAGGTGAACATCCAAACTGGCTAGGC
>NC_022013.1:32172465-32181603 GCF_000317375.1 Microtus ochrogaster | reverse complement strand
CAAAATACTGGCAAACCGAATCCAAGAACACATTAGAAAAATTATCCATTATGATCAAGTAGGCTTCATCCCAGAGATGCAGGGCTCGTTCAACATACAAAAAACTATCAATATAATCCATCATATAAACAAACTGAATAAAAAAAAACATATCATTTCATTAGATGCTGAAAAATTATTTGACAAAAAGTCATTAACTTCTTGACTTGCAGAGGGAAGCAAGTCATCCAAAGTAAAGCAGACAGACAGAATAAAAGTAGCGCAAAAATAACAGCCTCTCATCTGGCTTTACTTATTTTCTGAGCAGAGACAAAACCCCAGAATTTTGTCTCAAAAGAAATTTATAATTGCCTGTTGTAATTTGTGTTCCCATTATATGTAACATAAGATAATGATACCTGCACAATGTAGTTAGTGTAGTTATGTGCTTATGAACAGTATTTTACAACCTATTAAAATGGTTCCTAATGTCATATACAAAAAAAACTTTTTTGTTGATTTTTATTGAGCTCTACATTTTTCTCTGTTGCCCTCCTTGCCTCTCCCCTCCCCTTCAACCCTCTACCAAGGTCCCCATTCTCCCAATTTACTCAGGAGGTCTTGTCTTTTTCTGTTTCCCATGTAGATTAGATCTATGTATGTCTCTCTAAGGGTCCTCATTTACAGATGAAAATTAATGGAAGCATCCTCACGTCCTCATAATGTGACACATGTAGATTAAGAGTTATAGAAAATTAAGGGTTTCTGAGAGATAAAGGGTCTGTCCTGCTTAAGGATGCACTCTCTGTTAGGTTTTTCAATATCCACACGTCAGTCCACATACAAATGAGCACATTAAATGAATTCAGCATTTATATATAAACATACAAATGCACACACACACACACACACACACACACACACACACACACCGGAAGTATTTTGAGTTTGAGTAAACATATTATCAAAAATATGACAACATATTTACATAATCTTGAGACCTCTATTGCAATTTCAAATTATATTTAGAGATTCATACATGGCTTTTAAGTTTCCTTGCTTGAATTTTGATCATGACATACATTGCTCAAAAGAAACTATGGATAAAGCCTCCATCATGCTCATATTTTGAAAGCTTTCATATCTTTAAAACCATTGTCACATGTATGATGCTGCCAACTTATTCAGCATATATGATATATAGTCTAGCTATGTCTTGTGGCATTTCAATTGCCTTCTAATAAATAAAGACTCGCTGAAGTTCTAAAAGTAAAACTGTCCTAGTTGTCAGTCTTACAGACCAGGTTATGATAATACACACCTTTAATCTGAGCAGCCACAATGACATGTACCTTTAATCCCAGTTACCATTAGTTCCCATAAAAATCAGGTGCTGCATGCCTTTATACCCAGTGATTCATGCCTTTAATCCCAGCCCTAGAGAAAAATATGAGTGGAGACATTACTTAACAACCAGTCTCATCCTGAGATTCCAAGAGGCAGGGCCGCCATTTCAGACATCTAAGATTTTGTTTAAATGAATTATTAAATCAGCAGGTCATAGACTGGAAAGGTCTCCTAGCAATATTTGAAAGTCTTTAAGAGTCCACAATTGGTCTCTCCTAATCTGAGCTTTCTGTTTTCTTATTTTCTGTAGACCTATTTTATAACCTAGGTAAGTGATAAACTCTCCTCTTTGCATTTTTTCAGGAGCAATTTATCATCCTCATTTAGGCAAAACTTTCTTTACTTCTTCAAACATTCTTTCTAAAATATATGCATTTGAATCAGATAGCAAAATGTCACCCTGTAAATTATAGATTTAGGAAATTTCTTATGTAATATTTCCAATGACTGACTTATAGAATAATAAGCTGGATGGGGCTCCTGAACATTCCCTCTGGGAGGATGGTCTACTGATATCTCCTATTAGGCTGAGAATTATTATAAGTAGGCAGTGTGTGAAAAAAAAATTTTCTCTGTTCTTTCTTTGTAGTGGTATAGTGAAGAAACAATCTTTTAAATCAATAACTGTAAGAGGACATCCTTTATGCAATAGGAAAGGCAAAGGAATTCTAGATTGTAGAGGGCCCATAGCTTGAATTTCTTTATTGAAAGCTCTTAGATCTGTCACCATTCTTCATTTTCCAGATTTCTTTTTAACAACAAATACAGCAGAATTCTAAGCACTCATTGATTCTTCAATATGGTGAGAATCTGGTTGCTCCTGTAACCGCTGTTCTAAAGCCCACAGTGTCAAGCCAGGCATGCTGGGTGGGAGACCTTCAGCCAAAGACCATTTGAGCAGGTCCCAGGAGCCATAGAATCAGGATCCACACAGACATCAGATGTAGATGAACATGATAAAGTAGTCCCACACTAGCTCAGAATTGAGCGTGGTAAAGGCTTTTTTATTTATGGTTATACTCACAGATCAACAGTCCTCTGCATGAGTGGGAAACAGGAACTGAATCCAGCAGCCAAAAAGGAAAGAGCAAGTGACTGTGCAAACTTTATGTCGGCATTGATAGCATAGGAGAACATGCCCAAGTAGGCTGGTATCTTAAAGGCTATTGGCTGAGTTCCCACTGCTCCAAGTTTCTGTATTATTGTTTATTTTATTGCTTTGACGAAATATCTGATAACTTAAATGAGAAGAAATTTGTCTAATAATGGTTTGGTACAGTCATTCATTGAAGAGATATCACTGTGGCAGACCTTGAGGCAAATGGTCACACGGAACCCACAGTCAGGAGTCAGAGAGAGATGAATTCTGTTTTTGATATCACATTGTCTTTTTCATCTAGTTCATCCTCTCATCTAATAGAGTGTTGCTGCTCACATTTAACATGGATCCTCACATTGAATTAGCCTAGTCTTCAACGTCCACAGTTTTATCTTTAGGTGATTTTAAATCTAATCAAAGAGGCAAGCAATACTATCTATGATTATTGACAAAAAGCACTTCCTTATGAAAATTATTTCTACTTCAGTGCACAAGTTATTGTGTTTAAGCTATATTTTAAATTTTTTACTTTTTAGGTAGAGGAAATTGCACCAATTTTTCTTCTCTTGACAAAATATTTGAAAGGATAGAGATTAGGTACTGTGATATGGTTCCACTATTTTTCCACTATATTTCATGCTTTCTGTCTTGAACAAAATTATTCTGGTCAGATTCTAAGAGGAAACGGACTATTATAAAGTGAATTAGTTGGAATTTGCTGGGAGTCTTGCATAATAATGAGTATTCCTCTAAATGTTGTGTGAAGTTATAAGAACCTTCACAGGGATGTTTGTTGGTGGTTTTACCTGGATTCCCATCAGTGCATACTGCTGGGGTAATAATTTTTTTCGTCATTGGAGATTCTAATTTATCCTCTGATTGTCTTTTCCTTTATTAACATAACATGGTGGCACAGAGCCTGCTCAGGTGGTACTTTTGCTTGAATATTCTTTTCCTCTTGAAAGAGTGTTATGTGGCCATTGATTGTACTTAGCATGTGCCTCCTTAGCATTGGAACTAGACATTCTGAAAACTACTACAAATCTCAGTGTTTTTGTCATTACTAACAACTGTAGTAAAGGCAACTCAAGGTTTTCATGATACTCTTATAACAGGCAAAGTCTGATTAGTTCTTATTGTAGAAGGAATCATTAAACCTAAATACTTAGTATGCGTTCAACAACTAAGCTTTTGGTATTATTCCCCATTGTCAGTTTTACCCAGGATTCCTGTAAAAGAAATCATTATTAGAACTGAAAGGGTCATGGAAGCCCTTAGGCATCCTTGGACCTCTGCAAAGACATCATTAACTCCTGCCATCTGGTGCTTTGACTGTTTTTCAAGCCAGATCATTTTATTTGAGAGCTTGGGGTAATGTCTCATCCAATGCCTCTTCTCATTATGGAACACACACTGATTCTTCCCTAAGGTCCTTCTTCCATTTTAGGGTTGTAACTTTGGTTCCAGATTTCTAGCCCTGGGTATTTTCAATAACAGTAGACATTTGCTTAGCCTATTTAATTTTATCAATCACCACAGATAAACACATAATAAAGACAGGTTGTGTTTACTAAGGACTCATAGTCACAAAAAACAAAATTCTTCATAAATTTTACCTAATATCTAATGTAATCTTTCTATTGACCATCCACACATTTTCAGTAGCTTTTGCCTTATGCCAGTATTTTACATATATGTCTTGTATGTAATTTTTAAACAGGCAAAAGTCTCTTTTTGAAACTTGTTTCCTGTTTAGCTTCTTGGCTTAAGAACTCCCTTTTGGAATCTTGCTAGGATTTAATTAAAGAAAAATCAGTCTACTGTTAGGTTTTGAGTCTCATTTGGTACCTTTGTTGATGAGTCATGTAGATCTGGACTATGTTGGAGTTTGGACTGCTGATGGATCTGAGATTCTTTTTTATCACTGCTCATATAAAATCAATGCTTTATTTAGCAAAGTTTGCCATTCAGCTAAAAGAGAGAAACAAAACAAATGTTGGGAATGAGCTCTGAAATCCTTTGAGAATCTTCACAAAAAAAGTTAGAGCTTCTCTAATTTGTTAAGTCAGAAGCAGAAAATAGGATGTGAATCCAATATTATTCCCCCAGTTTGCTTTGAGTGTTTAGCCCTCCTACCAAGAAACATCTCCATGATAATTTTTATTCTACTTGGATGTAAATTCTGATCAAACTGGTGCCCAGAGGAGTCTTAGAGGGTTTTGATCCTACTGCATGTACTGGCTTTGTGGGAGCCTAACCAGTTTGGATGCTCACCTTCCTAGACCTGAAAGGAGTGGGGAGAACTTTGGACTTCCCACAGGGCAGGGAGCCCTGACTGCTTTTCGGACTGGAGAGGGAGGGGGAGAGGAGTGGGGAGAGGGGAAGAGAAGTGGGAGGAGGTGGAGGGAAATGGGAGGCTGGGAGGAGGTGGAAATTTTTTTCAATTAAAAAAAAAAGACTCACTAACATATCAAGGAGAGGTATATATCCTTATTTTCCCACCACTTCATTGAATGGAAGATGAAAGAATTTACTTCCACCAAAAGGGCATAGGTAACTTTTGGGTATAAAATAGCAAATTTAAGTTTAACCCTTATTTCCATAATTATCTTCCAGAATAAATTACTTACTATGATCTTATTCTCATCTTTAGAAGAATGTTGATTATAATATTTTCATAATGAAATGAACATACATTGCAGACAGGGTTGCAAAATATGCTAGGACAATGACTGTGGGAGTAACTGACTACCATCCAACTTTGCTTAAGACCTGCCCCATAAGGTGAAACCTGACAAGGCTTGGGTGACCAAGAACCAGATACTAGATACCCCACAGATCTAGGGTACAAATACAACTAGTAGTTTTTAAAATGTACTGATAGTATCTCTACCCTAGAATCAGTGCCTTATTCAGACCTCATTCTGCAATAGATAGGAAAAGGCTAGAGATCCACACTCAGACATTAGAGAGAGAGAGAGAGAGAGAGAGAGAGAGAGAGAGAGAGAGAGAGAGAGATCTTGGAACACACATGTCTGAGTGGGATTTCTCCATGAATCCCTTCCCTTCATAGTTCACATAACCCCACAGAATAGAAAGCAGGAAGAATATAAGAGCCAAAGGGGATAGATAACACAAGGCAAATAAGTCCTCTTTAACCTACTGTGCAAAGTATATGTCAACTCACAGACCCAGAGTAGCAAGCAGAGGTCCTTGAAAGTGTGCAAGAGGTACTCTGTGTAAGTACCACAGCTTTAGCTTAGTATTTTCAGGGATCTCTTGAGTATATGAGTGGGTCTTGCACCTTCAGCCTGGGCTCTTCATTCTGTTGGTTTGCCTTGTGCAACAAAAAAGATAAAACTTCTTGTTTTATCTTATTATATTTTATTTTGTTACATTTTGTTGTTATCTCATAAAAAACTGTTGCCATCTAATGAGAGGCAGAAGGGGAATGGGTTTAATTAGGTGGGGATGTGTAGGATAAATGAGACGAAAGGGAGATAAGACTGTAATCAGGATATCTTGGATAAGAAAATAATTAATATTTTAAAGCATTGTAAGAAAAAATTGAAATAGACATACATTATGTCACCCTAGATTCCTAGTTATTTTGTTTTTCATGAAAGAGGGTCTTATATAGCCTACACTGGACTCAAAGTCACTATCTTGTTATGTAACTGAGGGTATTCTTGAACTACTGATTTTCTGTATATCCTTACAGGGTTAGGATTATACTTGTGCTCCACCATGTCCGATTCATGCAGTATTCAAGCTCAAACACATGACTGCATATTCTAGGCAAGCATTCTATCAACAGAACCACCTCCCTAACCTACACTCCTGGGCTTCCACAAAATAATTTCAGTTGTAAAATAGTATAGACATACAACTCATTTAAGTACTATTTTCCTTTTCATCTACAGTATATTTATGCCTGTAGTATTATAAGAATACATTATCTTTATTTGATCTAATTTGTAGTTATTGTAGTATTCCTCCTAGCTGTAAATATCTAGAATTTTTCACAATTACATAAAATATAGTGACGATCTTATTTGCTCCTTAATATACCTTGCATTTATTTTAAATATTTGTGCTTATAGTTTTTCCTTGGCCATGTTTACTTAAAAAAAATAAGCAATATGAAGCTGATTATAGAAAAAAAATCAAGCTTCCTCATAAAAAACAAAGTCTCAGTTCACTGAGAAAAGTCATATGAAGCTCAAACAACTAAGGGACAAGACACCAACCCAGGAATTTCAAAATTTATAAATAACAAATGACAATATATGGAAGCACTCAGGCATAAGACTAGAAACTCTCAAGAGTTCATATAGTTCAGGGTCTCATCAATTTCCACGTCCAGAAGAGGGACAATCCAAGGAAGGCAGGAAGGCAGTTCCATTCAACATGACTAATTAGCTGGAGTTAGTCCAAATTTTCGGAGTCTGACCTCTAGTAGTTTATTTTATCATGTGGGATTCCCCACTGCATGCTGTTGAGTATCACTGATTACTAAAAGAAAGTGCTTTGGGCCTATTGCAGCACAGAATACGGCCAGGTGGAAAATCCAAGCAAATAGAAGAGGAGAGAGTAAATGGAGTCAAAGAGATGCCATGTAGCCAGCGCAGGAGAAAATACTGGTAAACCATGAGCCTCATGGTAAAATATAAAATTTTAAAAAGGGGTTGATTTAAGGTGTAAGAACTAGCTAGAAATACACTAAAACTATTGGCCAAACAGTATTGCAATTAATATAGTTCCTTTATGATTATTTCAGGTCTGGGTGTCCAGAGAACAAATGAGTAGTCTCTGCCAACAATTTTAGGAATATTTATGTATTGCAAAATTTAGTATAAACTTTTCTAGTGACAATAAATTCAATCGCATGTGTGCAAAAAAGCATCTAGAAACCCATTTGAGGAGCAGAGCAAACTACATAAAAGTGTAAAGGACTACATTGAAACTCTTTTTAAAGCATATGTGACATGTTCCAAAATGATAGATTCTTTGTACTGACCAAGAAACGAGCTTATGATAAAGGTCTTGTGGAAGGTGAAGTGTGGTCTCCAGCCACACCTATAGTGCAAATGTTATGTTATCCACATATCTGTTCACACCATTCTCAGTGTACAACAAGGATTGCACTCATTCCCTTGAAGGAGCAACCTTGTGTGCTATCTGTGAGCACAATTACCTTTGTGCCTCCTACTACATACCAAGAAATAGGTGAAAAATTTTATATGCTGTCTTAGGGAAAAGGACATAGCTGACAGCTTACTCTAAATGGCTTAAAATTCAAACATTGCTTTATCTGCCTCAACATGTAGTGGTAGAAAGCAGCTAATGCCAGCAGATGTCCAAATACCAGAAAAAGGTACTGCAGTTGAGGTGATTTAAGAGACTGTCAGACCAACCCTTTTTATCTGTGGTCAGTTTCCTGAGTAACTGAGATCCAAGAACAGCATCCTGACTTCCAGAGTTACTCACCAAAGTCTTACTAGAATTTTATGTCAAAAACCTAAAATTCCACTGAGTCTGCCAGCTGAGATCAGTTGCACATCCCATGTTAACCATTAATGAAACAAATGATGATGAAAAGAAGAAAGTAGACTTATATTATATGGTTTTATTGGTAATAAAAGCAACAAGTTCCATTCATGCCCAAGTCCACCATTGGGTGATGAACATGAGATTTATCTTAAATAGAGAAAAATAACTGCTCCAGAACTAATTTGTTCTCTTATAAAGAAGTTCTCGTCAGGATGCCATCTTGCAGAAGACCAGCTTAGCCCAATTCTGGTTCTATAGAGTGGTGCTGAGTTAGGTCAACTACTCTTCACAGATGACTTCTGCTCTAAGAAGTGTATTCCAAAACATTAATAAGTGCAGTCATTTGAAATTTAAGTACAGTGTGTCTTGGAGGCTGGTCTTTAGCTTGACAGTAGGTTAACTTCCATCTAACAAAGATATCTGTGGATTAAATAAATTGTTCCTGGGATTCCAGAAGAAAGATTAAAGTGATGAACACAGAGCTCCACAGATAAAATCAGGAACACGCTATATCAGTGACTCGTACTTTTCTCCAATTGCAGGTCTTTCTGTCCTAATTTCTTTATTTATTTTTTGTGATTTTTCAACTGCTTAGTTGGAGTCTCATCCTGTCCATACTTGCATACATCACAAAATAATAATATAAAGTTACCTATTCATTAGCACATATTCATAAATTTAACAAGTTCTACAAATGTCAGACAGTATAAACTGCATTGCTATAAATTAGATAAAAGAAGAGAAAAAGGAAACACATTTTCTTACATAAGATTGATATTCATCTGGCAACGGATGGAGATAGAGAGAGAGACCCACATTGGAGCACCGGACTGAATTCCCAAGGTCCAAATGAGGAACAGAAGGAGGAAGAACATGAGCATGGAAGTCAAGACGCAAGGGGGACACCCACCGACTGAGATGGTAGGGCTGATCTATTGGGAGCTCACCAAGGCCAGCTGGACGGGGACTGAAAAAGCATGGGATAAAACCGTACTCTCTCATTGTCTGCTTTTCCAAAGGTTCTGAGTTCAATTCCCAGCAACCACATGGTGGCTCACAACCATCTGTAATGGGGTCTGGTGCCCTCTTCTGGCATGCAG
>NC_022013.1:32166209-32172149 GCF_000317375.1 Microtus ochrogaster | reverse complement strand
TTAATAAAAATAAATAAATTAATTAATTAATTTTAAAAGAAAAAAAGATTGATATTTTAATTTAATATCATTATATTCTAAAAGTACCAGAGGAGAAACACTGAACAATGCCTTGGCTTAAAATATAGAATTATGGTCAATTATGTGCAGTTGGGCTTTTCTTTGGACTTCCAGTTCACAAGAAAATAAAACAGATACTTATATTAAAGCTTGACCTTAGCTTGTGCTTATTTTAAAGTAGTTCTTTTAATTTAAATTAAATCATTTTTATTACTTAATTTTCTGCCTCTTGGGTTTATTACCTCATCTCCATTCTGCTTGCTCTGTCTCCTAGCATCTCTGCCTTTCTCTTTCCAGTGTCCTCACTGTCCAGAAATTTTACCCAGCTATTGACCATTCTGTTATTTATTAAACGACACAGAGTGACACATCTTCACAGTGTACAAACAGATTATTCCACAACAATTATGAAGAAATTGTTAGTATATACTCCATTCTGTAGCATTGTCATGATTTCATGACATTCTCATAAATAATACTTAAGATACATATGTAACTGATCATGTACAAAATAGGAAGGCTAAGACACTTGATACTACATTAAGTAGAATTATAGAGAATGGTAAATTATCTAATATTCTAAGTTCATCTATAAAAGTTATGTTAAATATTTGGTATTGTTATTTTGCATTTTTCTGTTGACCTCTCTGAATCTATAAGAAAACTTAAATGATCTAAATAAATAAGTAAAATAATGGTTTAAAAAAATCCAGAAAATGTTTCTTCTTTCATTAGTGGTAGATGATAGATATATTATTTTATTTAATTGTGCTTTTTAGGATATATATATATATATATATATATGTATACATATATATGACTGTCATATATAGATATTACTGTCTTATAAAAATTTAATTTCTAAAAAATTACATAAGTTAAATACAGGTTCACATGGCAAATCTGCATGTCTAAAGGAAAAAAGTACCAGGATAGTGAATACAGTTGAAAGAGAGAGAGACAGACAGACAGACAGACAGAAATAAAGAAACAAAAAAATAAAGTGACATATTTAGCAAATTTGAAATTATACTTTGTCGCCTAACAATTTGTCCTGTAACCATTAAAGAAAAGGACAATCAGGAATCAAAACTTAATTTATACTTTAAAGTGGAACTTCTGAATTCATATAAACACTCATATATTTTCATGCTTTCTGTGACTTCATTTAAAGACTAATTGTAAGTACAGAAACCACAGTCTACAAAGCACAATCATGAGTCATAATGCATCTTACATATTGCAGGAAAAGCCATGTCTGAAGGTGTCTTAGTGACAAACAAGATATGATATGATTTCAACTATGCATTTAATATTTTGGAGGAGAATGTCAAGGACTCCTGTTCTTACTGTGAGAGCTCAAAGGGGGTTTTATCTAGCTTATTGTAACATTGAAAGGGAAAGTCAAAGGGAAGGCTTTAACTTGCTTTGAAATGCACCGAAATAATGAGATTTTTTCAGCCATTACTGTAGGAAAATCAGTCTTAGGATCTGTTTCTAGGAAAGAATGTTTAATTCAAGTTTATTCTGACAAGAATTTTTTTTTCAAAATTCAGTATACAGAGTTATAAAAAGATTATGTTCACTACCTATCTGCTCTTAGAGATGCATCATTAATTATCATAATATACAATAAATGAGCAATCATTTAACAAATCTCAGTATATTATTCAGTTACTGATACAGACACAAATTTAAAGTGACCAAAAGACTACAGCAGAGGAAAATAGATGATTTGATTACTCATCAAATAGTCAAATCTAACTTTCCCACAGGTAAAAGAACAACAGGGAAGTTATTGAGAATCTTCTTCCTGAAGTATGGTTCATAGTCCAACATAGTTCACTGCTGCGACAATAATCAACTATGAAAGAATGCACTTTTCAATAACTGTTAGATGACTACAGAAAGTTAGACTATATATAAAATCATTTAAAAACACTGGATACTAACATATATGTATTAGTTAGTATATCATTTATACTAACATATATGTATTAGTACAACACACATGCACACAAATACACACACAGAGTTTGTCTTCCAACAAGCATCCTTGTAAGAGCAGACTCTAATAGAAAGGTAAGGTGTTATAATCTACTACATTCATGGAACAATAACGTTATCTTTCATACCTAATGTAAAATGTTGTGGTCAGTATATAATTACATATGCTATACTCTTTAATGACTGACTATGCAATTACTTTTTTCACAATATCACTGCAAACATATTAGCAATGCATCACACTATGGTATCAAGATGTCTGTGGTCTCACTAGTAGATGGGAAAATTTAAGTTCTATTATAATCTGATGAATTCACTCTTTGTACAAAGTACAAATCACTGCACAATCACTTCGTTTACTTGAAAACTTATAAAAACTGTGTTAATTTTTAATTTATATTAAATAGAAAGTATGTATGTATTAAATAGAAAGTATGTATTTTAAATCTACAATTATATGCAAAATAGTAATAATATCTTGTAAAGATTAGGATAATGTATATAGCAGGTCATAAATCAATTATTTTCTCAATCATATTAATTAAAGAAATATCAATATGCAGAATGCTTCAGTTTGATATTTTTAAATATTTGAAATTTAATATATAATCATATTCATTATACTAAATATATCAAAAGAGACATAAAATACACAGAGAAATAGTGAAAAAGAAACGGAAAATATTAGTATGCCTACACAAATGAAAAGATAATTGGATTTTAATTTTCTATTGCTAAAAAATTGTTTCTGATCTTTTGTCTAACTCTCCTTGACTAGTCCACATTTACATTTCAAATGATTAAGAGAGATTGAGATTTAAGGGAATAGTTTTACTGACATTCTTATCTTAAAAATTTTATAAACTTCAAATGTTAAATATATTGTACAAATAACTTTACAAATTTTAATTCAGAAATGTGAAGTTGACATATATGTTTAAGAAAAGAAGTTTCGGTAAGTTTATTTATTATCTGGGATGATGGGGTTGATATTTGAAACAATGTCTATGAAATGGAAAGTATTGAATAAAATAAATAATACATTTTATTGTTTAATAAGATAGTCACATTCTGACACTTTGATGAAGTATCTGAATTAATTACCTATGTAGAAAAAGTTGTATTTTGTGTCACAGTTTTAGGAGTTCAAGAAGGGTTGCTTTAGTCTATGGGTAAAGAGCACAAGGGAGAAGTGGTTTGTGACAAAGCAAAACCTTTAAACTCCTGGTCATGAAACAAATGTTGTTTGTGATTCTTAAAACTCTTTTGAATGTATGTCATAAGGACTTATGCATCTTCTATGAAAGCTATTACTAAATCACCATATCACTTCCCTTATAACTAACCCTTTAATGGATGAGCATATGGAAGCATTCAATTTCCATTTATAGTATCAAATACATTAACGTGAAGTGATTTGGTTGCTTTAATATTAATTTTTCAATTGTGTGTGTGTGTCTTTCTGTCAGATTGCATTTATGTACCATGTCTGTACAGGTGCCAATTGGGGTCATAAAGTTAGAGACCCTGGAGCAGACGTAGAGGCAGCTCTGAGTATTTGATGAGGGAGCTGGAAACTGAACCCAGGTCCTCAGAAAAACAATAAGCTCTCATAACTGCTGAGCTTTCTTCAGTATTCTGACATTTCATCAGCATCATCTTCATCATCATAAGACTATTTTGGTTTAAGATTGCTTAATTCTTTTTCTTCTGTAACAGTGGAAATTCTATAATTGGAGAGTATGTATGAGGATTTCAAATAAAGATGTTAATTGCATAGTATGAAAGAAAAATGATGAGTCAATGGTAAAAGAGATACAAAATATTTTTTTGCTTTTTTTAAATTTATTTATTTATTAAAGATTTCCGTCTCTTCCCCGCCACTGCCCCCCATTTCCATCCACCTCCCCCAATCAAGTCTCCCTCCCTCCTCAGCCCGAAGAGAAAACAGGGTTCCCTGCCCTGTGGGAAGTCCAAGGAACCCCCACCTCCATCGAGGTCTAGTAAGTTGAGCATCAAAACTGCCTAGGCTCTTACAAAGCCAGTACGTGCAGTAGGATCAGAAACCCATTGTCATTGTTCTTGAGTTCTCAGTAGGCCTCATGGTACGCTATGTTCAGAGAGTCCGGTTTTATCCCAGGCTTTTTCAGACCCAGGCTAGCTGGACTTGGTGAGTTCCCAATAGAACATCCCAATTGTCTCAGTGTGTGGGTGCACACCTTGCGGTCCTGAGTTCCTTGCTCTTGCTCTCTCTCCTTCTGCTCCTGATTTGGACCTTGAGATTTCTGTCCAGAGCTCCGATGTGGGTCTCTAGCTCTGTCTCCTTTCATGGCCTGATGAAGGTTAATATTCAAGAGGATGCCTGTATGTTTTTCTTTGGGTTCTCCTTATTTAGCTTCTCTAGGATCACTAATTATGGGCTCAATGTCCTTTACTTATGGCTAGAAACCAAATATGAGTGAATACATCCCATGTTCCTCTTTTTGGGTCTGGCTTACCTCACACAGGATAGTGTTTTCTATTTCCATCCATTTGCATGCAAAATTCAAGAAGTCCTTGTTTTT
The DNA here is from genome assembly GCF_000317375.1 of Microtus ochrogaster. Classification (NCBI taxonomy): domain Eukaryota; kingdom Metazoa; phylum Chordata; class Mammalia; order Rodentia; family Cricetidae; genus Microtus; species Microtus ochrogaster. Next base: position 32,167,518 of record NC_022013.1, on the reverse strand, counting down.
TACTGCTGAGTAGTACTCTAATATGTATATATTCCATACTTTCTTCATCCATTCTTCCATTGAAGGGCATCTAGGTTGTTTCCAGGTTCTGGCTATTACAAACAATGCTGCTATGAACATAGTTGAGCATATACTTTTGTTGTATGATAGGGTATCACTTGGGTATATTCCCAAGAGTGATATTGCTGGGTCCAGGGGTAAGTTGATCCTGAATTTCCTGAGAAACCGCCACACTGCTTTCCAGAGTAGTTGCACAATTTTGCATTCCCACCAGCAATGGATGAGTGTACCCCTTTCTCCACAACCTCTCCAGCAAAGGCTATCCTTGGTGTTTTTGATTTTAGCCATTCTGACAGGTGTAAGATTGTATCTAAAAGTTGTCTTGATTTGCATTTCCCTGATCACTAAGGAAGTTGAGCATGATCTTAAGAGTCTTTTGGCCATTTGAAATTCTTCTGTTGAGAATTCTCTGTTCAGCTCAGTACCCCATTTTATAATTGGGTTGATTAGCCTTTTATGGTCTAGTTTCTTGAGTTCTTTATATATTTTGGAGATCAGACCTTTGTCAGTTGCAGGGTTGGTGAAGATCTCCCAGTCAGTGGGTTGCCTTTCTGTCTTGGTGACAGTGTCCTTTGCAATACCAAGCTGTTTTCAATACTGTATCTCTGTAATAGAGTTTGAAGTCAGGGATGGTAATGCCTCCTGATGATCCTTTATTGTATAAGATTGTTATGGCTATCCTTTTTTTTTTGTTTTTCCATATACAGTTGATTATTGTCTTCTCGAGATCTGTGAAGAATTTTGATGGGATTTTGATGGGGATTGCATTGAATCTATAGATTGCTTTCAGTAGATTTGCCATTTTTACTATGTTGATCCTCCCAATCCAAGAGCAAGGGAGATCCTTCCATTTTCTGATGTCCTCTTCAATTTCTTTCTTCAGTGACTTAAAGTTCTTGTCAAATAGATCTTTCACTTTTTTGGTCAGAGTTACCCCAAGATATTTTATGCTATTTGTGGCTATCATGAAAGGTGATGCTTGTGTGATTTCCCTCTCTGTTTCCTTATCCTTAGTGTACAGGAAGGCAACTGATTTTTTGGGAGTTGATCTTGTATCCTACCACATTACTAAAGGTGTTTATCAGCTATAGGAGTTCTTTGGTAGAATTTCTGGGGTCGCTTATATATACTATCATATCATCTGCAAATAACGAAAGCTTAACTTCTTCCTTTCTAATATGAATCCCCTTGATCCCCTTATGTTGTCTTATTGCTATTGCTAGAACTTCAAGCACTATATTGAAGAGGT
>NC_022013.1:32160388-32165109 GCF_000317375.1 Microtus ochrogaster | reverse complement strand
GTGTCCCATAGGTTTGAGTATGTTGTCTCTTTATTTTCATTAAATTCAAGGAAGACTTTAATTTCATTCTTGATTTCTTCCTTGACCCAGGTGTGGTTCAGTAGTTGACTGTTCAGTTTCCATGAGTTTGTCGGCTTTCTGTAGGTAGGATTGTTGTTGAATTCTAACTTTAATCCGTGGTGATCTGATAAGACGCATGTGGACACTGATTTTTTTTGTATCTGTGGAGGTTTCCTTTGTTTCCGAGTATGTGGTCAATTTTCAAGAACGTTCCATGAGCTGCAGAGAAGAAGGTATATTCTTTCTATTTGGGTGGAATGTTCTATAGATGTCTGTTAAGTCCATTTGCTTCATTACCTCCAGTAGTTCTCTTACTCCTCTATTAGGTTTCTGTCTGATTGACCTGTCCATTGCTGAGAGAGGTTTATTGAAGTCTCCTACTACTAGTGTGTGTGGTTTTATGTCTGCCTTGAGTTTTATTTATGTAATATTTCTTTTACATAAGTGGGTGCTTTTATATTAGGGGGATAGATATTCAGGATTGAGATGTCATCCTGATGAATTGTTCCTGTTATGAGTATAAAGTGTCCATCTCGATCTCTTCTGATTGATTTTAGTTTGAAGTCAGTTTTGTTAGATATTAGTATGGCCACACCTGCTTTTTTTCTTAAGACCATTTGCTTGAAAGACCTTTTCCCAACCCTTTACTCTGAGTAGATGCCTGTCTTTTTTTTTCTTTAGCTAGCCCTTTTTCTTGATTTATTGTTTTGTCCTAGTATGGTTTGTTTATTGTTGTTTTATATATTACTGTATTACATTGCATTTTTAATAAATGCTTTGGTGTTTTCTAATAGAGAGACAGAGGGTGTGGAGCCGGATGGGAGGTGAGATAGTGGAAACTGGAAATAAGGAGAAGATAAACTGTAATCAGAATACTTTGTATGAAAAAATCTATTTTCAATAAAATAAGCAAACAGATAAATAATAAAAAATTATTTATGAATGTTTAAAAATAGCCTTACCTGGATTCACAAAATTCTTTGGTAGTGGGTAAAAATAAAATATTTCTCAACCTTAGATAAAGCTATTTTTACAGGTTGATCAGACTCCTAACATTGAGAGCAGGGATGTCTCTGACTCTATTGCCTGTTTCTGGGACCCTTTCCATCTGCCAGATTGCCTCACTCAACCTTAGTGGAGAAGGGGTAGCTGATCTCACTGCAGCTTGCTATACCATGGCTTCCTGATATCCATGGGAAGCCTGACTTTATTTGAAGGGAAACAGTTGAGGAGGAGTGGGTCAGGGGGCCCAGAGACAAAAAAGAGAGGAATCTTTTGTTAGGATAAGAAATAAGAAAAATAGAAGAAAAAGAAAAAAAAAATTATCTAATGTGATTATATACTTATTCTATATAAAAGACTGCTATTTCAGTTTTCATTCCAAGAAATATTGATGAATACTGATACTCTGGGCTCCTTCTGAAAAATTAATCTCAGTTCTTCCATATGTTCAGGACAAAGGAGAGAATGCTGGAAAGACTTGGACGACTTGACGCAGGCAGCTGTACTTGTTACTAATTCCTTGTGATTCACACAGTTTATTTGGTTCATATTTAGCTCCAATAACTCACACCAACAATCCCAGTCCACCTGTGTTCCCTCCCTTCCTCCTGGAATTCTGTAACCTTCTTTTGTGGATGATAACCCATCAACTCATATCTGAGCTGTGCGTGAGCTGTCCATTGGTGCATGGTGGAACTCAACAAGAGCCATACCACTAAAATACATTGATTGTCCCTTCATAGGTGCTGTCAACTATCCATATTTCCTTAGTTAGATATGAGGGCTAAGAAAATCCTTTCCCTGTTCATTCCAAATGCTTACTGGCTTGGTTTTGTGAGCTTATGAAGACAATGGCCCCATTATTTCTGAAAGATGTTTTTATAGGTCCTCTTCACACATCCAGCCTTTACAAAATTTCCACTCCTTCCATGAGGGTCCCTGAGGTTTTTTTTTAGAAACGTTTTATTTTAGAATTCTCCCATAAAGCAGACAACTCACCAGAGTTTTTCTCCTAAATTAGCCAAAATAGTAATTCCCCAAGTAATTTCCCAAAACAAACAGATATAAAATATGATTTTAAATACATTAAACAAGAGAGTATACAAATTTATCATTTCCAGGTAATTAAAATAACAACCTGTATGAGTGAGGACTTGGAATCTAGATTTCTGCAGTTGCAGTAGGCACTGGGAAACAAATTGAAAATATATTAAAAATATCAATGGCAACTGAGATGTGCATTTCACTGATATGGATTTATTTACCTTTGACAATCTTTAAAAAATTAACTAATTATCTCTTACAATACTGGCCTTATGACTAAGTATCCTTCATCTCTGCACTATTTAAAGAAAGATTCAATATTAAAACTGGAAAACTGCAGCAAAGGTAGATTTGAAGGCTTACACATATTGACTCACTGGAACAAATGCTCTGGTGTTTATCCAGACAAAAACATCCTAAACTCATCTCTTTGCATCTGGTCCCTGAGTTTTTGAGAGAAAGTGTTATATAGTTTCTCATTTTAGGGTTGGCATTCCACCAAAACTGCATCTGTACAGTTTGTAAATTTTTGTATTATCCATAATCCACTGCACAAAAGGCAGACAGCTATTTTTTTTAGCATAATGTTTTATTGGTTATCTGGGAATTTCATATGCTGCATCCCATCACCTGTATTTCTCAGTCCTTCTAGGTCCTCTACATTTGTGACTTCTCCCATTAAAAAAAAAGATTTTAAAAAAATCCATTTTGTGTTGTCCATAACGTCAATGAGTATGGCCAAACTGCTGGCAACCAGCCCTGCATAGAAAAGTGAGTCCTCCGCAAAAAGATTACATGTGAAGTTAAAAATACACATCTTTCAGCAACTACCAATGTGAACATTTGTATCTTATCCTATAAAATTTAAAATCGACAGTGATCTGATTAATATCACAATATAGAATTGTATTATGTAAATAAATAGCCGGGCGGTGGTGGTGCACACCTTTAATCCCAGCACTTGGGAGGCAAGAGGCAGGCGGATCTCTGTGAGTTCGAGACCTCTATAAGAGCTAGTTCCAGGACAGGTTCCAAAACTACAACCAATAAATAAATAAATAAATAAATAAATAAATAAATAAATAAATAAATAAATAAATAAATAAATAAATAAATAAATAAATAAAATGCCACGCACCACGGCCCCGGTCTGCGCTCTATGCGCTAGACCCCAGTTCGCGACCTTCGGGAAAGGAGCTGGAGGTTGAGAATACTCACGCTGAGACAGACTGATATTCCCCTCGCCATAGGAGATAATCTCCCCCAGATAAGACAGCACAACATAATTGTTGTCAATCACTTGGTGTTAAATTCATAGCAGAGAAAGATTCTACCATGGCCAACGTGAAGGGTGCTTGAGTCCGATATACAGCTACAGCTTCCTTTAATTGTTTCATTTCTTTAAATTTTATTACAAAATATTGGCAAATTATTTGTCCTGGGTTGTTGGTGTCTGGCACCTCCATCCACCGGTGCAACCATGTGTACAGGACGAAAACAAGCTCCCTTGTTTTGTTCAGTGCCAGAGCCCCTACTCAAATAAGACCACCAACCTTCATTATTATAAGGCAGTGGGGCCGAGGGAGTTGGATGTAAGTCTTTTTTTAACTCTACGTTTTCTCAGCTTTCTAAAAGAGATTTTTTTATTCCTTACGTATAATCTCCTCTTCTTCTTTTGATGAATCCTCCTCACTATCCTTCACTAACTCTAAATCAACAAACTCCTCCCTATCAAAAGATACCTCCCATCTTTACTCCTCATATGTCTCCGTTTGCCAGGAACGACGCTGTCTGCTTACCTCTCTCCGAGGGGCTTCCAAGGGCGGTCTCTCAGCATTCTCTTTCCCTGTATCTCGGAGGGACCTCTAATTGCTGTGCACCGTGGCCCTGGTCTGTGTCCTATGGGCTAGACCCCAGTTGGCGAGCTTCGGGAAAGGGGCTGGAGGCATCAACAGGTGATAATCCTATCTTCTGATCCTCTAACTAGGCACAGCTTCTAGTAATTTATATTACAAGGTTCTAGGAGGGTAAAGCAGCTGAAGGCCAGGACTCATTAATCCCAAGAAACATTCCAATAATATATGAAATTTATGCACAAAGTCTATAAGAGTATATTCTTTGAAAAAAAATTAGGTATCCTTAGCCTACTACTTATATATGCAATCCAGTCCCAATGAAATATTTTCCTTTATAAGAGTTGTCATGGTCATGGTGTCTCTTCACGGCAATAGAAACCCCAGTGAAGACATTGACTTTATTTTATTCATTTTTACTTTTACTTAAAAATTTCCACCTCCTCTCATTTCCCTCCCCCTCTCCCCATCTCTCTCCCCTAATCCCCGTCCCCTTCCCTCTCCAGTCCAAAGAGCAGTCAGGGTTCCCTGCCCTGTGGGATGTCCAAGGTCCGCCCCCCTCCATCCGGGTCTAGGAAGGTGAGCATTCAAACAGACTAGGCTCCCACAAAGCCAGTACATGCAGTAGGATCAAAACCCAGTGCCATTGTCCTTGGCTTCTCAGTCAGCCCTGATTGTCCAACACATTTAGAGAGTCCGGTTTGATCATATGCTCCATCAGTCCCAGTCCAGCTTGCTTTGGTGAGCTCCCATTAGATCAGC
>NC_022013.1:32140680-32160288 GCF_000317375.1 Microtus ochrogaster | reverse complement strand
TCCCTCCTTCCGCTCCTCATTGGGACCTTGGGAGCTCAGTCCAGTGCTCCAGTGTGGGTCTCTGTCTCTAGCTCCATCCATCGCCAGATGAAGGTTCTAAGGTGATATGCAAGATATTCATCAGTATGGCTATAGGATAGGGCCATTTCAGGCTCCCTCTCCTCAGCTACCCAAGGATCTAGCTGGGGACATCTCCATGGACACCTGGAGACACCTCTAGAGTCAAGTTTCTTGCCAACCCTAAAATGGCTCCCTTAATTAAGATATATACTTCCCTGCTCCCATATCCACCCCTCCTCCATCCCAACCATCTCATTCCCCCAAGCTCTCCCCATCCCCCCTTCTCACTTTTTTTTTCTCCATATCCCCTTAATCCCCCACCCCCAAGTTTCTAATTTTTGCCTGGCAATCTTGCCTCCTTCCAATATCCAGTAGGATAACTATATGTTTTTCTTTGGGTTCATCTTCTTATTTAGCTTCTCTAGGATCATGGATTATAGGCTCAATGTCCTTTATTTATGGCTAGAATCCAACCTACCCCAGGATCCAGCAATACCACTCTTGGGAATATACCCAAGAGATGCTCTATCATACTACGAAAGCATTTGTTCAACTATGTTCATAGCAGCATTATTTGTAATATCCAGAACCTGGAAACAACCTAGAGGCCCCTCAATGGAAGAATGGATAAAGAAAGTGTGGAATATGTATGCATTAGAGTATTACTCAGAGGTAAAAAACAATGACATCTTAAATTTTGCATGTAAATGGATGGAAATAGAAAACACTATCCTGAGTGAGGTAACCCAGACCCAAAAAGATAAATATGGTATGTACTCACTCATAAGACATTGACTTTAAATTATGAGAAAAAGAACCTCCATCATGTTTGTTTGTTTTGTGTTGGTTTAAGAATGCGTGTGTTTTCCCAGTGAGACTAGTTTCAGAGAAAGTGGCTTCAGAGAAAACCAATTTCTTCTCCCTTGCAAGTGGTTGTCAATTAGAGATAGTTTCTCACTACTTGTGTCTACTATTCCTTTTAGCTTCAGGGCCCTATCTAGTACAGAAATATGCAGATCCTGTCCATGCCACTACAGTCTCTGGGACCTCATATATTTGCCAGTCCTACTAGGTCTAGAAGGCCTTTAATTCTTGGTGTCCTCCATCCCCTCTGTCTCTTACATTCTTTTTGTCTCTTTTTTCTGTAGAATTCCCAAAGCCCCAATTGGAAGAAAATGATGGAGATACTCCTTTCAACATAATTTCTTAAGTAGAAAAATGTTATAAATCTCATATTATGCTGAAATAAGAGGAATTGGAAGAATGGAATTTAGAACAAATTCAGCTTAGATTGAATAGTGCTCTCGGCATCCTACTAACTCTCTTTTCAATAGAGAACTCACATAAATAATTATTTCATTACAGCATTACAACATACAAACAAAAAATGAAAACAGGAAGCATTTATACCTAAAATAACACACTTAAATTAAAATCATTTAGCCTGTTTTTTAAAATAATATGAAATGTAAATCTATATCTTATTTTGTCAATTAATTGTGAAAAAGTTAATTTATATCCTAGAACTTATAATTACTGCATTATTTTCCTTTTGTAATGGAATTATTTTATGAACCAATTTTTAAAGTCTTCTTAGTATAAATCACAAATAGCACAAATAGATTTTTTTCTTTTCTTTTCTTTTTCCTTTTTTCCTTCCTTTTTTTCTGGTTCTTTCTTTTTTTTATTTTTGTAGAACAGACTGCCCTCGAACTTACAAAGATCTGCCTGCCTCTACCTCCTGAATGCAGGGATTAAAAGCATGTGTCACCACTGCCCAACACAAGTACATTTTTTTTTTTGCATTTAAAACTTACCTTTGAAATTTTCAATCAGTTAACATCATAATATTAATGTGACATTATTTAAATTCCTGCATGTGTTATCATTTCATGCATTAAAGAAGAAACTGTTTTTGGAAAATTGATGTATTAACTTATCAAATTAAAACATATCTTGAAACTGAATATGTTGATGACCAAAATCCTTCAATTTTTTTAGTTTTTTTAATCACATTTCAATGAAGTGGAATGCAGTAATAAAAGTATTATTCCAACTTTACAATCATAAGGAAAATATAAAAGTTTGGAGGATTAAAGAGGATGATTAGAGTTTAGGATTAATCATATATTGATCACAGGAAAAGAATGATGTAATATTTATTTTAATTATGTCATTTATCTTTTATACCCATGCTTATTAACACTAGATAGGAATGATGATCTTTATCTATATTTCAAGAATTTTTTTGAAAGTGAAACACATACACACACATCTTTTTTAATGGCTTAAGCTATATCGAGCACAGATCAAGGCTATAGGATGGAGCCACCCCATCAAATACAATCATTTCCTGCCTTTGTCCTAACACAGGCATGACTACTGACTACTGTATCTTTCTTTGAAACAGCCATTTGACACAGAGCAATCTGAGATGATCAAGTAAGTTGCAATTAATATAGTCCAGTTTTGAATTTGAGCCTTTTTCTCTTCCATCAATCATTTTCTTCTTCACTTTCCATCTTCAGGTTTGTATCTTTAAGTCAATTAAAACTTGATTTAAAAAAGAATAAAATTGAGGCTTGGGACAGGTAATTATTTAGTTCAGAGTGTTGGGAACTGCAATGGACCTTATGACAGCACTAAAGGAAATCCTGGTCTTCTGCAGCTCTGGGGCTGACTGTCAACTGTCAGGTCGAGAAAATGAAAATGAGGGTGACAGGCTGTAAATGAAAAGAGTTCCCACGTTCAATGATCTCCCTTCTAAAAATTAGAAGTATATTTTTTGGGGACTGGTAGGCCATTGCAAAGAATAGCAATGGTGACACCAATTCTTGCTCCACTAGTTAACAAACAGTTTATATTTGCAAGGAGAAAAATAAAGCTTGATTATTCAAAATGTTGGGAAATTTTCCTCCTACATTAACTCTATTTTCTGATGACCAATAACCAAAATGTTAACAACTGTGTAAAAGAAAAGAAATGTGATCATTATGACAAAGAGCTTATAATTTTAAATGAAACATAAGTTCTGATTATTATTTAGAAAAAAAACTGGGGTTTTACTTGTGAGCATGGCTCTTGGAAATGCAGAAGTTGAGCCACGCATGTGCCATTGTTATAAGGGGAAAATAAATGGCACTGTGTATATTCAAGCATGATTTAAATTCAGCGTCCTGAGGAAAACACATTCAATGACTTCAATTATGGAAGAAAAGTGATAGATAAAATAGAAGTCCAACATTCTCTAGGTACACTGAGACTGTAAGCATACCACAGTATTTAAAACAAATGCTTGAACATATTTCCCTATCAAGTAAGATTACTGTTGACTGGGTCATAAGTGTCCTCACTCGAAGGCCACAACTTTCCACCTCAGGCCTATTAAATCTAACCTTTAATAAGCATTATGGCCCCAAGCAGGTCCCTGTAATCCCAAGAATATTCCTCTGCTTCTTCTGACATTTTAGAACCAATTAAAAGACTGAAAATTAGACACACCCTTATGCAAATAAGCAGTGAGAGTCCATTTGCTTGTGAACTAACTATACCTTTGTTACAGAACCTTCTAGAGGGACTATCACCTAATCCACTCTTTTCTTATTCAAACTGAAGCTATGAGTTTTTTCTAAACACCGAGATTCTGTGATTAAGGAAACAGATTCAATGGGAAATAAAACTTGAAGAAACATCTCACTGCAAGGAGGAACAGTAGCAGTGTACTAGTGAACACTGCAAGAAGGCCTTGAAGAAGCAAGCTCAAAAATGCACTCATGCCTGCATATCCAGAGTCATTTTTAGGTGGAGCATAAGAGAAGAGGAAACACCTTTTCTTCATGTTCTTTCCTAGCTGGCATTTATGGAAAAAATAACATATAGAATGAGATAAAATTACAAAGAGAAAGAAGCAGTTGAAGTATGGTAGCACACACAAGTGCATCTATTATCCACAGCAAAAAGGAAAATTCACACAAAATGGTTCATGTATCTACTTCCAGGAGAAAGCAGGAGTAAATAAAACAGTGTTAAAACTTTGAAGTCATATCCCCCATGATTACAGAAAAAGCCCCCATAAGTTTATAAGCAAGCTGACTAACCCCAAAAATATATTTGCAACCAAAGTCTCACTTCTAATGCCATTGCACACAATCCTGGTGAGAGAAAGTGGCTCAAAGAAAATTGGCCTCACAGGAAATAGTTTTGCTTCTCAGTAGGTGCATCTTTCCTACAAAGAAAAAAAAATTATGGCTTTTTTTTTCCTCTATAAAGTGAGAGGTGAAAGAAGTCTGTGGAAGTCCCAGGGTTCCATAATTGTTCCCACCCCATGTTACCTGGCTTTTTATAGCCTACAGAGTAGTAAACATATTGACTCACATGTCAGGGCCTGAACCCCAACATAAACTATCAATTTGGTCTGGCGGTTATTATTTCTAGAATCATCAATTCAGGAGAAAAATAAACACTTCATGTCAAATTAAGCAAATATTTACAGAAGCAAGAGCTAAGAAGTTAACTTAAAATTTCACTAATGAAAGAAAGAAGAATGAAGAATGGACATAATAAAGAAAACAATTACATAGAAAAGTTATGGAAACAATAATTAAATTTTAAAAGACAATAATATTGACATATTTATATGATATTTTGAGTCTGAAACAATACTACTTCTTTCTGTAAATGCATTAACAAATCATTAAAACATTTCAATCAATTCAAGGTTTTTGAAAACACAAAAGTACAGACACTCATGCTAAACAAAGCACATTCAAACAATGGCTAACAAAAACTCTGAAATAAGGTTAACCATAAAGCTGGGTAGTGGTGGATCATGCCTTTAATCCCAGCACTCAGAGAGGAAGTAGCAGAAGTATCTCTGTGAGTTCGAGGGCAGACTTTTATTACTATAATTATTACTTAAAAAATACCAATCCAAATTCCCACTCCCCCACACACCTTCTTGCCCCACCTCCTCCAATCCTAAGAGAGGGCAATGTACCCTGCCCTGTGGAAAGTCCAAGGCCTACTACATCTAGGTTGAACAAGTTATACATCTAAAGAGAATAAAATCCCAAGAAGTCAGTACATTCAGTAGAGACAAATCCCAGTCTCATTATCAGTGGCTCCCCAGTCTTCCCCAACTGTCAACCACATTCAGAATGATTTGTTTCTTTCCAATCTCGTTCACTCTCAGTCCAGTTGGAGTTTGTGAGCTACCATTAGCTAAGGCAAACTGTCTCAGTGGATGAACCCCTTGAATTCCTTGCTCATATTCTCACTTTTTCCACTCTTCCACTGGATCTTGGGAGCTCAGTCCAGTGCTCCAGTGTGGGTGATTGCCTCTGTTTCCATCTGTTGTAGGACAAAGGTGCTATGGTGATATTTAAGATAATCATCAGTCTGACTACAGGGTAAGGCCAGTTCAGAAACCCTCTTCTCTATTACTTAGGGTTTTAGCTGGGGTCATCCTTGTGGATTCCTGGAAAATTTTTCTAGAGCCAGGTTTCTTGCTAACCCCATAATGGCTCCCTCAATCAAGATATATCTTTCCTTGCTCTCATATCTGTCCTTCCTCCATCTCAACTATCCCATTTTCTCAAGTTCTCCCAACCCCTCTCTTCTTTCTACCCCCTTTCCCTATGCTCCCAAATATTTGTCTGTTACTAATTTCCAGGTGGGTCTATACATGCTAGTCTTATTTACAGTGTGAGTTCCAGGACAGCCTGTGATACACAGAGAAAACCTGTCTTGAAAAACCAAAAAAAAGAAAAAAGGATAACCATAAAAAAATAAAATGTCTAAAATAAAATATTGTTAAATGAATCAAAAAACAGTTAAAACTAGATATGTAATTATAGATAAAACATTATTAAGTAAATAAAATCTAAACCATTATATGGTTTGTAGTTTTTATTTTGTATATTTATTTTAGTCATTTTCAAAGTTTATTGTAAAATAAGGCAATTTTTTTTAAAAAAAAGCATTGGAATTAACTGCAAAGAACATATAAAATATATGATTGATGATATAAAGCCATATCTTGGTCTGCTGATGCAGGTCTATGATCATATGTACATGAGGGGATGAAGCAGTAGGCTCAAGTCTTGCTGGAACAGCTAAGCACCTCTGTCTGAGAAATACAATTAAGAAGGCTGTGGTTGCAGTTCAATGTCACACTCACTGACTGGAATGTGTAAGCCATAGATTAAGTTCTTTGTTCCACACAAAAGAGTGCCTGAAAGTTAGGAATATAAAAGACCAAGCAATAACTTATATCATATTAGCAGAAAAGGAAACATAGCCAAACAAAAATAGGAATTTAGCGAAGCCATAAATAATGAAAACAAATCAAAAAAAAAAAAGCTGACCAGGCACTGCAGAAATTAAAATCCCTGTACTGAGAAGATGAGGTGACCCGAAACCCACCCACTCCCTCTTGTGCTACTAGGAACAGAAATTGGCTGGGGGCAGGTTCAGAATGGCAAACATTCTAGAAACCAGTTTGTGCTTATGCCACATTCTTGAACACATGCATCTCTATACATATATACAGGCAATAATTTTCAAAATGGGATTATTTACTAAAACAAAATTTGAGATTTATCAAATAATGCCCATTTTAAATAATGACTAAATTGTGGAAGTATATATGTGGGCAAATGTATATCAATTAAAGCAACAGAAAAATCAAAAAGACCATAGTGAAGGAAATATTTCAAAGCAAGTGGGTAGTGAAGCGTAGGTTATATACAAAGGGCAAGGTGAATAATGATCCAAAATTGTAAAGAGTGACGTGAGGTTAGTTGTTAGTGTAGGAGGTTGGAGAATGAATAGATAACACTAAAGATCTTTGCAGAAGCCACATGAGAACCTACTAGTTCATAAAATTCATAAAATTTATATGCATAAGTATAGAAAAATGTATAGAGTCTCTCTATGTGGGGAATAACACCTCTGTCAGACAGAATATGCTATCAATGGAAAAGCCAGGTGTCAGCTTTTATTATCAAGATGCAGGTCACTGTGTTCTATAGACACATTGAACATTATCGTCTATAGTCATTGCTCTTGGTTACTTTGTAGAATTGACAGTAAGTCATTTTTGTTAAGGACACTACATACTTGAATTTTAGGACATGGGGGACATGGGGAAATCAGCTGGTACTAACCTGGATACTTTATTCTGCCTAGCTAGTTTTCATAGTTCTGGAAGGCACTATGCACGTTATTTGGAGAGAGAACTAATCATCTATTAAACCCAGCTCTGAATTCTGTGAGTCATAATAATGACCATCTTGGTAAGATATCCTCACTGATGCCATAGTGACGTCAATGATTTGTTACCAAACAATTTTCTAAATTTCTGAACAACCTGCTTCACAAATAATTGATACTGTAAATTTGTCTACAAATTCATAGCAGGAAAGACCAGAGACCCTGTGGTAGAAATTGCAACTGTTAGGGGAAATGGGCATAAGGGTAAACTGAATTCTGATTTATTATTTTTATAACTACAGATTAATACAGCTCTCCAACTTCATCAGAGAAGCTTTTGTGTATAGATGATTATTAATATAGAATATTACAATCTGGAAAATACAAACTATGGAGTGTTCAACCTTAAACTGTACATAAATATCCTACTTTTCACACTAAAGTTCAGGAATCATTGCAGACAAAGGGTAGAGAGATTAGAAGTGACAGATGTGGTAGATGATTGCTTCGGAATACTGTTTTCCAAAGGTAGGCAGGTATCTTGGAGAAGGAAAACTAGCCTTTTCTAAATAGCGAGTTCCAGATTAATTAGGGTTGTATAGTTAACATACCTGTCTCAGGTGTTGAGAGATTCATAAATTAATCTATAAAATATATTTTAAATATAAATTCCTGGTAAGCAATGAAAATATGACTAATCAAATATGTAGGAAATAGTTATTCTCAGAAAAGGTAATCACTTAATGAACTTTGGAGATGGTGTTTTACTAGGTATTAAAGCTTATGTGTGAATGTGTGGGTTTCTTTGTACTTTACATTATTCTATAAAATATCCCTACTTGTGAATATCAACATTTCTAACTTTTAACTTTTTATATTTAACTTTCAATATTTTTAACTTTTCACATATTTCATAATATAATTAATATTTTAAAGCATGAATCTCATGCTTTCCTGACTGAACTGGAGAGGCAGAAAGAGTGAAAGAACCAGATGGATTGATGTGTGGTGGCCCACAGTGACTAAGGTTCCATCTGGAATTCATTCTCACTTATAAGTCATTTGAGCTCAAGTTTGCTTCTTTTATTGTCCTTGAGAGCTGCGAGAAAGTTCTTATTAAGCCCATGGGAAAGACATTTTGCCCATGAGAAATAACACATTTTTTGCTAAGATACAGACTGAGGATTGCCAACCAAAGGAGCATCCAGAGAGAGAATGAAAACACTTACTGCTAACAGGACTCACACAATAGATCACCAGCCTGCTTGTGCTTGCTCCCAAGGACAGTGCAGGGAGGTGAATAGCTAACTGTAGTGCTCTTTGTTCTTCTTTCTGCCTTAGGTCTGTATATAAGCAGGTTCTGAAATAAACTCTGGGCTGTTAGGCTTGACCAACAGACATCTTAAATCTATCTTGTGTTTTCTGTCTTAATTTCTTTTTTTTTTTTACTGATTTTTATTGAGCTTTACATTTTACTCTGCTCCCCTCCCTGCCTCTGCCTTCCTTTTTAACACTCTCCCAAGGTCCCCATGTTCCCAATTTACTCAGAAGATCCTGTCTTTTTCTACTTCCCATGTAGATTAGATCCATGTATGTCTCTCTTAGGGTCCTCATTGTTGTCTAGGTTCTCTGGAATTATGATTTGTGGGCTGGTATTCTTTGCTTTATGTTTAAAAACCACTTATGAGTGAATGCATGTGATAATTGTCTTTCTGCACCTGGATTACCTCACATAAAATTATGTTTTCTAGCTCCATCCATTTGCCTACAAAATTTAAAATGTTGTTATTTTTTCTGCTATGTAGTATTCCTTTGTGTAAATGTACCACACTTTCCTTATCCATTCTTTGGTAGAGGAATATTTAGGTTGTTTCCAGGTTCTAGACTATGACAATCAATGCTTCTATGAACATAGTTGAGCACATGTCCTTGTGGCATGATTGATTATCCTTTGGATATATACCCAAAAGTGGTATTACTGGATCTTGAGAAAGGTTGTTTCTAATTTTCTGAGAAATCACCACACTGACATCCAAAGGGGCTGTACCAGCTTGCATTCCCACCAGCAATGCAGGAGTGTTCCCTTTACCCCAAAATCTCTCCAGCATAAGCTGTCATCCGTGTTTTTGATCTTGGCCATTCTTACATGTGAGATGGAATCTCGGATTTGTTTTGATTTGCATTTCTCTGATAACAAAGGATGTTGAGCATTTCCTTAAGTGTCTTTCAGCCATTTTAGATTCCTCTGTTGAGAGTTCTCTGTTTAGGTCTGTACTCCATTTTTTATTGGAAAATTTGTTCTTTTCATGACCAATTTCTTGAGTTCTTTGTATATTTTGGAGATCAGACCTCTGTCTGATGTGGGGTTAGTGAAGATCTTTTCCCATTCTATAGGCTGTCTCAATTTCTTTCAGTCTGACATTTTCTTAGCCTTTGCATCCTTCTCCAGGTACCATAGCTGACTTTGTTGGAGAAGGCTCCAACATCAAAGACACCAAGAAACAAGGCCCTCTCAATCAACTCAGCAAAGCTCATATAAACTCCTAGAGACTAAAGTGGCATGCACAGGCACTGTACTGGTCTGCACCAGGTCCTCTACATATATATTATGTCTTTCAGTTCAGTGTTTTATGCAACTCCTGACTGTGTGAATGAGTGGATATCTGTCTTTCTGCCTTCTCTTGGGGATTGTTTCCTTCTGAATGTTTGCCTTATACAACTTTCATGCTATAGATTCTGTTTTTATCTTATACTTTATTATATAATTAACTAACTAATGAACCCAGTCTAGTTAACCAGGTTTAGTTATGTTTTATTTTTCTTTCTCTCCCTCTCTCACAATTTTTCAATACAAGATTTTCTGTGTAGCCCTGGCTGTCCTGGAACTTGCTTTGCAGAACAGGCAGGTCTTGAACTCAAAGACCTGCCTAACTGCCACCCTAGTGTTAGGAATAAAGGCTTGCACCACCCACCATGCTTGTTGCTACCTCTTAAAAACCTGTTCTTTTCTAAAAAGAGACAGAAAGGGAATGAATCCGGATAGGAGGGTAAGTGGGAAAGAACTAAGTGGAGTAAATAGAGGGAAAACTGTAATCAGGATTTATTGCATGATTAAAGAATATATTTTCAAGAAAAGGGGAATTGAAGAACCACATAGGACCAATACAAAATAGAGTCCTGACCTTAAGGGTTGGTTACATGACTCACTTGTGTACCCAATTTGACATAAATCCAATTATATATCATATATAATGTTGATGCTTTAAATCATATCTTCTAATTTTAATATGTTGTTTTTCGTCCAGTTGTTAGTTGAATTTTTTCATATTTTCTTTCAAGGGCTTCTAGGAGTTTTAAAAATATTTACCACTAAATAAGAAGTCTATCAATATTCTTCTATGCTGTAATAAATGACTACAATCATTAGAAATCCTTAGAAGAGTAGTGCAACCATGTATGTATGGTTTTAGAGTAAGAAAAATATTACCTAAGATGCACAGAGATAGATTATTTAACCCTTATTATCATTTTTTTCTGCTGAACAATAGCTATGTGTTTTGATCATAGACTCTGACTCAGTAAAGTGTCACTGCCCCAGTTATACAAAGTTGATTTTCTTTGGGATATAAAGGTACTCACAAAATATTTTTTAATATAGTTTAATAGTCATCCAGTTTTGATGAAGAGCTGCAATTTCATCACAGATTTCTTTTGGTCTTGTTGTTTCTGCAAATTTCATTCCATATAAATTAGGATTGAGCTAATTGCACAAGTTTGAGAGCTGTCCATTGTTATCTGTTACGAACTTTCAACAATTTCAGAAAGTATCTACAAATTACATCTTTCATTTTTGTTCATTTGATCAGGGACACTATATTAGAATATTGATATCCAAGTAATCTTAAATTCGAGAGACTTCACAAGATTATAAATTTCTTATTACTATCTGTAGAATTTGTTTTATTTTTAGTTTATTTATTTGCCTTAAAAAAGAAAACAATCGTTTTTTTTTTCATTTTACATGACAATCCCAGTTAGCACTGCCTCCCCTCCTCCCCATACCTCCATCTTACCCCCCCACCCCAACCCCACTTCCACTCCTCGGAGTGGGTAAGGCACATGGGTTTGGGAAAGGTCCAAGACCCTTCCTACTATATCTAGGCTGAGCAAGATATCCATCCAAAGAGAACAGGTTCCCAAAAAGCCAGTAAAAGTAGTAGGGATAAACCCTGGTGCCACTGCATGTGGCCCTGTAGTCTGCCCTAGCCACACAACTGTCACCCACATTTACAGGGACTAGTTTGGACCTATGCTGTTTCCTTCCGTGTCCAGCTGAAGTTGTTGAATTCCCCTTAGCTCAGATAAACAGTTTCAGTGGGTATACCCAATATGATCTTGAACTTTTTGCTCAATTCTCACTCCTCCCACTATTCAACTGGACTTTGGGGGCTCAGTCAAGTGCTCCAGTGCATTACCTTTCTTGCTTTATGGATGATTGCCAACTGAATAATTTATGAATGACTTCAAACATGTGTTCTCTTCCATATATACTACTTTCATCTTAAATTGCTACTTGGTATGTGTTAGCAGTTTAAAAACTGCTAATCTACTATTCAAACTGGGATGTTTATTCTTACTATGTGTAACATTACACAACTTTCTGTCCTATCTGGTCCTGCAGTCCGTCAGTCCCAAAGAAACACACAATGTCTACTTTGATTATAAAACGGATTGGCCTATTAGCTGAGGGTTTTTATTAACTCTTATAACTTATATTACCCCCTTATTCTTGTCTATGTTAGCCACAGGGTTTGGCTTATACCTTGTGTCATCTGTGTCTGAGTCATGACTGAAGAATGAAGAATCCTCTTTCCAGAATTCTCGTTGCCCTGCCTCTACTTCCAGTCTGGTTGCCCCAAATATACTTCCTGCATGGCTAATCGCCAATCAGTATATTTTATTAACATTAATACATGTAACAGGATAAAAGATCATTGTCCCACAGCATTCTTGCCCCCCTTTTTTAAGCAAGAACTCTGAATTGAATCTCCTTTTTTAGCTTTTTGTCCAGACCATTATCCATAACATCTTGTAACCAACATTTTAAACAAAGGCAAACATCCATAATCCATTTTTGGGGAATGTGAGCATAATTTTTCAGGCTACATCCTGATGATTGGGGCTGCTGATAATCTTATGGGGACCTAAAGAAAATTTAGAATTATGATCAAGTCCTAACTAGAGTATCCTATGTAGCTTGATAATCTCAGGAATCAGTCTTTGAACTGTTCTGAATGTAGAACTCAGATATCTGGGCCCTTCCTCTTATCAGAGAATTCTCAGGGGGTCTTCTGTGGTCAAACCTGATTTTTCTTAATACAGAATGGATCCACAGTACCTTATTTCCTGTGGTAACAAAAATAAAACCTTATCTCCGAAGTAACATATCTTTTTATTTAAATTTTACAGTCAAAGCTTGATAGATGATAGATAGATAGATGATAGATAGATAGATGATAGATAGATGATAGATAGATAGATAGATAGATAGATAGATAGATAGATAGATATTTAATCCAGAAGCATTTACAATCAAATGTCTTTTAGCTTTTTTCTTCTTCCTCAGCATTCAAACAATTGAAAGAGAACATAATAATATATAGTACCCAAACTCTTTGTGTGTTTTCCATCTTTACATGACTTTATTTTAAACTGTATTTCTTTTATTTTAAATTTTTGGCTTTTTGAGACTATGTTTCTCTATGCATCTTTGGCTGTCCTTGAACATATTCTGTAAAACAGGCTGCCCTTTCACTCACAGAGATCTGTCTGCCTCTGCCTCCCAAATGTTGGGATTATAGATTGGTGTGACCACACCCAACTAGTCTCTTTATTTTTCTTTTATATTTTAAGGACTTTAGCCTTTTTTCCTTTTTCTACCAAGCCTACATATATTTTTAAACACACTGTAAACCATTTAGATGTTTTCTTCATTTGAATCTTCCTTTACTGTTGATTTTACTCTCTTTTTCTGACCACATGAGTCTTAAATTTGCTAAGCAATATGGCTAGAATTAAATCTGTGGCTTTGACAGCAGGATCCAGTCACCCATTAGCTTTCTGAGATTCCAGCTTCAATGAGGAGTTACTGGCCAGAGCCATGTTTATTGTCACAACTCTATGGCATTTCAAGTCCCTGCCACCACCAAAAACCATGTGGTCAGCTATTCATCAACACCATTTAAATTTTTTATAGCAACATATCTTAAAAGAGCTGCAAGGTTTTGCAGCTAAAGCTGAGCCAGGAAGCCTATCTTAAATGATAACACTTGTAGTGTAATGTCATATGATTATTTGTGAGTTTATTGATAGACTTATTGTTGGCCTTAAAAACTTTTTAAAGCTACATTCATGTTCTTCATATGCACAGCTGGATTCACTTAGGGAGAAAATATTCTTGTTGGCCCACAGAGTTCACCACCACGTTAGCTTCTTCAGAGGCTCAACTGAGAGAAACATGTTCCATTATGAATTTCAAAATTATCACAATGACAAATATCAAAAACTAAATTCAGTCACTAAGAAGGTACGTTAAAGACAACATTGTGGTTAAATCATTTTTAAGGCAAATAAAAGCAAATTAGGCAAGAAGGCGATTTTACAAATTATAAAACTCAATACCTATTTTTATACACATAATTGTTATTTCATGTATTAATCATCAATGCTTTGCTAAACAAGCCCTGTTTTGGGGCTGGTGCAAGCTTTTAACCCCTTCACTGGGAAGGCAGAGGCAGGATTATGTAGCTAATCTGGCTTCATTGTTGATCACCAGACAAATAAGCAATTGGCCCTTTCTCACAAGATTTGGGAGATATTTGTCAGGTGGACACCAGAGGCTGTCCTCTGGCTGCCACATGGACTTGCACTCCCTAACACAAATATTCATATATACTCACACTTTCACTCAAACATAAAAATAAACTAAATATAAAAATCACCAAAGGGAAGAATGTACACTCTTTCTGCTGGAGTTTGAGCAACAATCATCAAAAAGTGTAATATCTAGTTGTATTTGTGTGAGTATATGTCTGTGTGTTTGTGTCTATGTGTCTGTGTGCACTATTAAGTAGTAATTTAGATAGCAAAAATATTTTCAACTTTGAAATGTAGAGAAGTTGAAAAGACTAGTATAAAGTTTATTTTGATAATCTTCGTTTCTCAAATTTGCTAGCCTCTTCAAAAAAGGTGTATACACCAAAAACCTATACGACAAGATAGTGCTTGTCCCTACACACATTAAAAATGGAAATGGCATGCCACTTTTTAACCCGGTGTAATAGTGCCAGGTATTGCTTTCCAGGGGAAATAGGCAGGGAGCTACAATGTGTTCTTTCATAGTTAGGAAACTGGGTGGCAGATGCTAAGCTAAATGGAGCACATCGAAGATATGTAAATTTTGACAAACAATAAGCATAATGCTTTTAAAATATGGCCCCCTGGCAAGTTTTTAATTTGAAAACTTTTAATTTGTCATTCTATGTCTAGGCTAGTTTAAAGGATTTCAATTGAAATTGGAATTCTAAAGGGTCAGAGGAAGTTAAAAATTTCTGGGGACATGATTAAAAAATATGTTAGATGATGAATAATGATGGGAAGTACTGTAAAATTGGAAAAGATACTGAATCTTTCCAAAATAGCGATGAAGAAGAGAAACACAAAGCCTTTATTGTTTAACCATCACTGAAAGTCCTGAAGCCAAGACCAAGCTGGCTCTCATCCCAGGTGAACATAAATGAAATTGAAGGAGTTACATGCACAGGCAACTGCTTGCCAATGCGCTTGCATGCAATATAAGTCACATGAGAAAATGTGCAATTGTTTACACTGGGATACAAAATTATTCCAACTGGTGTGTGCTATCTCTAAGAGTGTGAATTATGATGAAAAATTGAAGAATTGGGTTCATTCTCTAAGGAAATATAACCATTCTCAGATGAAGCTTCAGATTCAAAAGGGATAACATAGTCGTTTCCAATGAACTACTTATATTTGAAAAGAACATGGCAAACTGGATTAAATGTCTCCAAAATGTTCATTCAGCATTAAGAGTTTACAAATAAAGTGAATCATATCATTTTACTAAAATATTTTTAATTTATTCAATTTGTTTTATACCATGCCTGTTTTGTCACAGACATCAAAGCATTAACTGATTTAATTGTAGTAAAATTTGAGAATCACATGAAATTGACACTTTATGATATGATCTCTTAGTTGTGGGTCTTATAAGTTCTTCAAAATGAGCCCATAATTCATCAGTTATACTTTAAGATTTACTTGGAAATTAGAGATGATCTAATATGAATATCTTAAATGCAAAACAAATTCAACTTTTTGTTTAGCATCCCATTATATTTATGAGTAAAAATAAGGTAAGTATTAAATCATAATTAATATATTATTTTATTTAAATAATTAAAAATAGAGTTGAAACTTGGTTGTGCAAAACATTCATGGTCAGACAAAGATAATTTGCTAAACAGTAAATAAAGAGAAAGTTAGTCATATGTTATAATTTTTTAAGGTTTATTTATTTATTATGCATGCAGTCTTCTGTCTGCATGTATTCTTTTATTCAGAAGAGAGTACTGGACTTAATTTCAGATGGTTGTGATCCACCATGTGGTTGCTAGGAATTGAAATCAGTACCTCAAAGAGAGCAAAACAACATACTATGGACATCTATAAAATATATTGTAAACAAGAAGTGGGGAACTCGGAAAGTTATCTCACATTTTAGCTGAACAAGAAGTGGAATGAAGTGATAAAACAATTGTTCAACTAAGTGCATTATCAATTTACAAAGCTGTTCCTTCTATTTGAAATTCATGTGATAAACTGTTTTGATCCTACTTCACATTTGGAAAAATATATTTTAATTGATTAGAGTCCTGTTCTCCATTGAATTGCCAACAATAACAAGTCTGGGAAACACTACAGAAGCAGACATAACTTGTGGATCATTTTAAGCTCTGAAATAATTATACCTAAGGAAAATTATGATACATATTAAGGTACCTATCCTAGATACATATTTATACTTATTTCATATCAATGAGTGACATGAGCTTTTAAATAAGCCTACCTCATTTCTAGGTTTTTTTCTTTTGTTAAAACACATTGAAGTGTTTCAGGCTGATGAGTAAATGATAACCTGGGCTTTATTTGAAACCTATTTGTTAAAAAGAACTTTTTTAAACAAAATTGCTAAAGTGTGGGAAATTCATTCTACAAACAATCTGAGGAAAACGGAATATCTGAAGGAAAGAGCTTTATATCTTCTATGATATGCTCATTTCAAGAAAATGTTTTGAATGTTAGTGAAAGTGTCAGCATTGAGTTCAATTTCTAATATTCAAAATCTCCTCTATATCAGTCTCTTCATTTTGTATACTTCCGTCTTGTTTATCTCCATTATTTCCTTTCTCTTATTTGATTATCAAAAACTATGTGGTTAACTATAAAATTTAAGGGAGACTCAACATCAGTATCCAAAATATTCCATAGAAGAGGCCTACTTACTGACTATATACTGGAGTTCCTCTTATGGTTGATTTTATTTTCAATCCAAAATGAACTGAGAAGGTACATAAATTATCTCAGTCTATTTAGAATCGGTTAATATATACTTTGTGATCAAGAGTATTGTAATGGAGAAGAATTCACAAGAATAATGAAAATAATATATATATTTCATATATTATATAGAATATTATGTAGTTTTCTTTTATTCTCATCCTGTGTATAGTAGACTTCACAAAAACTTTGCTAAATGTTTGTTTGAATGTTCCATCTGAAGTTGAGAGCATAGTATTAAAGTTAACTGCTGTGATTGTGCCAGAACCTCTGTAAACTTTAAAGCCACTAGTGGTTTTTTAAAAGACATTTGTGATTTTCAATATTATAACCCAAGATATAAGAAATATAAGACCAATGCAAATCCAAATTCAGTATATGATGAGATAGTTTTTTAAGAGAGGGAAATCAATGAAATGGAGACTGAAAAAATGATTTAAAGTCTCAATGTAACAAAAGCAAGCAAATTTAAAGAAAACAAAAATTGTTCACTCTCAGAAAAAATAATCAAAACAAAGAGAAAACAAATAATAATGAGAAATTAAAAGACAGATATTATAATGAATATAATATAATCTATAGCCTCATTTGACATACTTTAAAAACATGTTTAAACAAAATAGAAAAGCTGGAAGAGATGGATAAATTAATGGACATAATCAATAAGCAAAATGAAAATAAAGAGTATCTAAACAAGTTAATTAGACTTGTTAAAAGTAAGGAAACAACTAGAAAATTCTATTAAATATTTAAGGAAGAGCTAACATCAGTATTGAAAATATTCTATATAATAGATCTACTTACTATCAGGCCAATTGTACACTTCTTTCTTCCTGGCATCCCTGTCAAGATGGATAACTATATTCTCTCTGGAACTGAAAGTGAAATTAAGCCCTTATATCTCCAGTTTGAAAGAAAAGTTACACAAAATGGAAGGGACAAGAGGGACCAATAATGTTATGCTTCGTGCTGAAATATAAAGACAATTTTGTACCCTCTGTTGTTGAAAGGAATCTACATTTGTAGGTTAATGGCTAAGTATAAGTATATTGTTCATAGTGTGTGACCCTGGGTGATCTGCCTTTCTGTCCAGACACCCTTGGAGATAAAAGAGCTTAGCATCAGTGAACAGTAACTGCAGTAAGGATTTCAAGAGGTGACTGATCTCAGAAATCCAGCAAATGAGAAAAGGGAAGAAGAGAAGAGAAATACAGTCATCATAACTCTTATAAATGTGGCTAACATCCGGAATAGAGGGATAGAAAATAATCTCCACAGTGATTTGCAGCTTTTTTATGTATACCAAAGTGCAGTCATGGAGTTGAAATGTAAAGCAGATTTATATTAGGCTACTAACTCACTATTTTTTAATATCACCAACTCTATGATTAAAGCACAGCTTAAGTTCTGGTTTCTACCCATTAGCATTTGTGGTAAGCTGTAGCACAGTCACAGTCCTGACGTTGAAGTTACAATACCAAAGTTGTATGAGAACGCATTAAAAAAGAATCCTATGAACCATTTCCCAATGAAAATTGGCACAGTTTTCTCAATAAACTTACTTGTAGTTGAACAAAAGAATGCACTAAGAATATAGCTAATCATGATCAGTTTAATTGTGGTGCATCTATGCACTAATTGATAAATGTTAAAAAAACTTTAATAATAGAAAAACTGAGTAATTACATGACCATCTCAGTAGATAACAAAAAACCTCCAACAAAATAAATTATTAGCACACAATAGGCAAATTAACCAATGTAATGGAAGAGAATACCTAGACACAAGCATGGAGAACTTCATTCATCTAATTTTATACATGGATAGCAAAACACACTAAAAGACAGACTTTAACTAATGGTTATATGAAAACTGAATAACTACATACAGAGCAATGAAACCACACTGTTATTTTTCACTTTCATGAAAATCCATTCAGAATTATTAAAATGCCTCTTCTTCTTCTTTTTTTTCTGGTTTTTCGAGACAGGGTTTCTCAGTAGCTTTGGAGCCTCTCCTGAAACTAGCTCTCTTGTAGACAAGGCTGATCTTGAACACACAAAGATTGCCTACCTCTGCCTCCCGAGTACTGGAATTAAAGGTGTGCGCCACCACCACCCGGCTTGAAATGCCCAGTTTGTTCTGACTATCAAGAGTGAGATTAAATCTACATAACATAGTCAACTGTCTCAAGATCTTATTAAATAAAAAGTTTTATTTCATAATTAAAAAAAAGAAATGTCTCTTTTAGGTATTAACAAGACCAGACACTGTGAAGTACTTACAGGAAAATACATAAACAGATAGGGAATAGATAAAGACTTTCTGAAAATGCCACCAACTGCACAAAAAATAATCTCAAGAATTGACTAATAATACTGTATTAAATTAAAAAGCTGTGCATGGCATAGAAAATGTTGCTGGCATGAAGAGACATATGGAACAGCAGAAAAAACAAAAACAACCAAAGCCTTTGCCATGTGTACATAAGACAGGGAATTAATATCCAGTGTATATAATGAACTACTAAAATTAAACATCCAAACTTCAAATCACCCAAATAAATATATGGATGTAATAAACTTTAAAGAAGATTCTAAAAAGAAAAAATATAAATGACAAATAAATGTGGGTTCACAATGCAAGTGCTTTTTCCTCTAGGCCATCTCACTGATGGCTGAGTTGATTTTTAAAAAT
>NC_022013.1:32137717-32140275 GCF_000317375.1 Microtus ochrogaster | reverse complement strand
TTTGGATGCTCACCTTACTAGACCTGGATGGAGGTGGGAGGTCCTTGGACTTCCCACAGGGCAGGGAACCCTGATTGCTCTTTGGGCTTAGGAGAGAGGGGGACTTGATTGGGGGAGGGGGAGGGAAATGGGAGGCGGTGGCAGGAAAGAGACAGAAATCTTTAATAAATAAATAAATAATATAATTTAGGAATAGGAAAATAAAAATGAGATTAGAATTCCAAATCTGATGATTAAGAATAATGCTTAAGCCGGGAGGTGGTGGTGCATGCCTTTAATCCCAGCATTCGGGAGGCAGAGGCAGGCGGATCTCTGTGAGTTCGAGACCAGCCTGGTCTAGAGAGCTAGTTCCAGGACAGGCTCCAAAGCCATAGAGAAACCCTGTCTCGAAAAAACAAAAAAACAAACAACAACAACAACAAAAAGAATAATGCTTAATTTGTATAGTGATTTTTAAAACAATTCCTAAAGAAATATTAACAGAAGAGAAATGAATAAATTTTACACAAATTATTTTACTCAAAAGGACCAGCTTTTGGGATAAGAACATGCATAGTTCATTTGAGGAACAGGAAGGAGGGCATGTTACTAAGAAGACTGACTAGGAAATTCAAAGCAGAGAAAAAAACTCTTGGAAAAGTAATATTACATTCTTCCTTAAAACACTGAAATTTCAGACCCTGAACAAATAACTCACAGTTTGTTGCTTGCTTAAAACTTCAAGACTATTGTATTGCATCCTTGTACAATGCATAAAACAATATTTTTCCAAATGTAGACCAAAGATACAACTGATAAAGTATTTTGATGAAATCTGTAATTTCAAAACATTCACACATATGCACAGAAAATAAAACAGAGAGACAAAGAAAACAAAAGTCAGATTATACTCTCGTTTCTATGTGAAATTTCATAAATTGAGTGGCAGTTGATTCATATTCTTAATATTGAAACAATTAGTATCTGGAACCACTAGGAAGTTTGTGGCAAGCCTTTATTTAAATGTTATTTTTTGTCACTGTGGTTGAGCTGATTTAAATAGCAGCTAGCTTATAATTTATTTTCAATTGCTTGCTAGTAGTCAACTATTTAAATTTTAATTAAATAATTTTTAATATACCACATACTTAATCTAGAAAAACTAATAGCTTATGTTTGGTAGGGTATGATACTATGAAATATTTACCCATGATATTTCTTACAGTGATTACTCTTAATATACTTAAAATATTTTAGGGTAATAAAGTCACTTAATATTAATACAATTAATTTTTGTTAGCGACACTTATATTTGCATTACCCTCTAAAATTCTACTTGAAAGGCATCCAGTATGCAAAAGCAAACACGTAATATGGAATGCAATAACAAAATATTGTCCATAGACAGAAATAATATAAAGCAATTGTGACTATAGTTTACACTATATCATTAAAAGCATAGTTCTTTGTACCTATAAGTCTAATAACTTTATTAGTAATTTAAATATTCATCATGGTTTCTATTTTATTTAACCCATAGATTATTAAAAATAGTTCAAGATAACTTAGAGATGAATTAAAATGTATATATTCTAAAATGAAATCTTTAGTATAAATGGAAACAAAAGTTGACATATAATGATTTGTATTCATGAATATCAATCCATGATATCACCAGTTACATATTTACCAAGTGCCTGTTTTAAGGTAAAATTGACTTAATATGAACAGAGACTCAACCAACATTAGTTAAGTAGTATGTTTTTAAATAACATTCATTTTTAGACAAGTTTTAGGTTCTCAGCAAAACTGACAAAATATAAATAAAGGCAATCAAAAGCTCTCTTGCTCTTCTCCAGGCACCCCTATAGCATGTGAATGTGGCAAAGGTAGAATTATACCAACAGCAACATCAGTCAGGTCTAGTTTATTAAAGGTGTTACTCCAAGTTTATGTTAATAGACATAAAAGTTGTAAATTAGTTGATGATATGGATGATTGGTGATTGAGAACTGGGAAGAGCTGCCAAAGAAATCAGATTATAACCATCAATTTGCAACACTGTACTTAGTATCTCAATCAAATTCTGTCTACTTCATAAGTAAATGTATTTTATTTAATATCAAAAGCATGATATATAACACATATATGTATATAATCATTTATACAGGAATAACATCCAACTAGTAGTTAAAATATTCTCACCCATCACCAAAAGAGCCTCCTTTTGCAGATGGTAGAAGTCCACAATAGGTCAAAATATAGGGAAAATCTGATGATTGGATGCCTGATCCATATTGTTACTTCTAAAACATACATAACACACCCAATGCTAAATGAGTATTATGGAAGAGAGGACCAAAAGACTAAGAATCAGAGAACCAGGAAGTCTACTGAGATTGTGTTTTAGATAAAACGAAGAAGCCACAGTCATGATGTCTCAACAATATGGCTGCTGAAACAATACCTGAATAATGAGAGTACTAACTGACGTGTGTGTGTGTGTGTGTGTGTGTGTGTGAGAGAGAGAGAGAGAGAGAGAGAGAGAGAGAGAGAGAGAGAGAGAGAGAAGAGGAGGA
>NC_022013.1:32114799-32136842 GCF_000317375.1 Microtus ochrogaster | reverse complement strand
AAAAAAAAAAATTAAAAAAAAAAAAAGAAAAATGATGGCGTTTTAGAATTACCAATCTGGATAGATTCAAGAGGAATTCGTTAGAACAAATTATTTTTAGAAAGTTAAAACTAACCATACTGTCTTTTCCCATGCATTTTGATTTTCATTAATTTTCATTTATGTTTTGTCATTTTAAAAAGTGTTATTTATGGGACAATCATGATTAATAAAGTAAATCCTATCAATGGTCTTCTTTCTGTGTTTTTTGTATCTATAGTCCTGATAACTTAGTATAAGTGCATTGCATATTTATTGTATGTTTTTCCTGTAATTCTGTTGAAATCATTATGGAAAACATACGTCCACTCCTCTTTCCAGGCAATATTAGCAGCTTCTAGACATGGAATAGTAAGATGTTCGGTCATATAATAATGCATTGCCTCTTACAGCACAATCATCTCTGGGTATTGATGACTCAAAACTAGTTATGAACACTGATGATAATGAGCAGGATCACCACCCACATGGCTCTGCACTGTTTTGTGCCTAAATTATGTCTGTAATTATTAGCAATGATTAAAGCTGATTTTGTTATTCTGACCACATGTGATTTCTCCCATGCTTTCTGTCAAGTAAACATCTCCTAATGAACAGTGAAACTTTGGTATCAAAAATACCTGATGGCCATCATTTCAAACAGTGTGTGTGTGTGTGTGTGTGTGTGTGTGTGTGTGTGTGTGTGTGTGTGTGTTACTCAAAAGGCAATGTGAGGAAAGATTTTTGGAAGGCTTTGGAATTTTGTTCTATATATAGTAGCCATTTTTAATTTGGTAGTAAGCATATTTAGGGGGACAATTGAGGCTTCTTTTAAATAAGAGTGTACATTCAATTTATGAGTGGCTTTTATTGTGACATGATTTACAGTCAGATAAGATACTTTCAACTGTGCATTGTTGCTGTATCGCCTACCAGCTTCCACTTATCTCCATAATAATCTTTACTATTAGTCTTCATTTTTCTGTTCTTTTCCCCTCTAAATTTTATGGATGAGAGGAAATACATGACATTTGTCATTCAGAGTTCATCTTACTTTGCATAATACCATGTTGTCCAATTCTGTCAAACTCCCTATAAATCATATTACTTATACTTCATATTTCATATGAATATTTATGTAACATAATTTTCTTCATCTATTCTTTCACTAATGTATACCAGTTTATTTTTGTAACTTTGCTTTTGTGAAAGATATCACAGTGAATATGACAGAAATGTATTCTCTCAAAATGCTTAGGCATTCAGATATACTCAGGGTGGAATTGTGTGGTAGAGCTGAATCCTTCAGTATCTGAATTTCAAGTTTGATTGAGAAACATCTAACCTGATTTCCATAAGGGCTACAAAATTTACATTTCTAACATCTGTGGATAATGGTTCCTTGGCACATTCACATGCATACACATATACACATGCATATACATACACATATACTCACTCATATAAACACTCACACAGCCTTTAACCAGAGTTTGTTATTGTCATAATGACAGCCCAATCACAATGTAGCTTTTGTTTTAATTAAGCTGAAAGTGAAGTGTTAAGATGCTGACCATTTTAACATAAATTTATGGGCTGTTTTGGTGGTTATCATATGAAAGTTTTATTTCTGTCCATTTTACATTTATTTTATGTGATTTGTTTTTTGGTTATTGTTTTAAATTTAGAAATTCATGATATTAGTCGCCTGTCAAATGAAGAACAGCAAAAAAGTTTTTTTTTTCATTTTATAGGCTATATCTTCACTTGAGACCTGCTGCTTCTGTAGAAGCTTTTTAGTTTAATTTAATCACATTTTTCAATTCTTAGTATTATATCCTGAATTATAGGCTTTCTATTCAGAAAGTGGTTTCTTTTACCTAGATCTTCATTTGTTTTTTCTATTCTACTTTTAGTGTTTGAAAGTATAAGGCCTTTAAAGCATTTTGAGTTGATTTTTGTATGGTTTGAGAAATGGAGACTTAAGTCACCTTAGACTTCATGGCACCTTTTTAAAGAGGCTGTGTTTGTTTCAGTGTATGTATTTGCACCTTTGTAGAGAATCATATGTCTGTAACTTCTATGTTTTTTTTTTTAATTTACACAGCTGATTCTGTGCCAGGACATGCAGCTTCTTCTGTGTTCTGTAAGTTAATATAAAGACTCTTATTTTCCCATAATTTGGCTCATTATTTCATTGGGTATTTGGTATCTTTTGCATTTGTATATAGATTTTGTGATTATTTTTCTTCTTTTGTGGACAATGTCAAATACGTTCATTTACATTGTCCTTTAAACAATACCTTTACCACAGTTTTGCAACAGTTACTCTACTGAACTAAACAGTGCTTGTCATTATACCTTATAAACAATGGCCTTTGACAGACTTTTCTTTAGGTCCATGCTTTTTTCAAGAGTTTCACCTCAGTGAACCAGAGCATTTAATATTTTCTTGCTAATTCCCATCCTGAAGAAAATAGTCTGAAACTTTACTGTAATCTTTGATAATGTCATTTAGAAGACAATTTGTATTCATTGCTACACTGTAGTTTTAGAACACAAGTTAAAATATGCAAATGTGGTAGAGTTCAAAATAAAACATTTACATAGTATTTTGATACATGTTCTTCAGGGAAACTGATTGTTATACCTTGCACTGATAATCATTTGTTTTCCAAAGTTTTATTCACAGTTTATTACTGCAGCACCATTTGATTCTGTCAAGTAAAACTTATTTTGTTACATTTGAAAATTAATCTTTTATTAGATATTTTAGTATTTTGAACACGAATTTCCTTTATTGTGGTGAATTTCAAAGAGCCTTTGTTTGCAGACTTAATTTGTTAAATATCTGTGCAGTGTTCCATGTTAAAATATTTAATATAAAGAGTGTTTTGGAAATATTTTATACCCCAGTCATATTTCGATTTTCTAGAACTTGTAAGCTCTGGTTTCATAAATATAGGTAATATGGTTAACTCAATTCATATATTTCATGCATAGAAAAATTGAGCCATTCAGATAATATTGAAATTGGACCCTCATGGAGACCAGATTAGCGAGCTTCTTCTGTTATTCATAAAACATTGTAAGAGTCTATATTTCTTAATCGAAATTTTATGCATGTGTGCATGCATGCATGCATATATATGTGTGTTTTCTTATTTACATGTCTGTGTATTTGCAGATGGCCATGGAGACCAGAAAAGGCCATCAAATCCCTTGAATCTGGAAGTATATTTATCCATGTCTTACTGATTATTTGTACTTGGAATAGCACTCAAGTCTTCCAAAAGAGCCCAGAGGTTTTGATCTGATGAGCTAGCTCTCTATCCCTTTAACAAATTGTAAAACACACTTGCATTTAAACCTTATCATAATAAAACAGAATAACTCATAACAAAAAGATAAAATGCCAGATATAGAATACTTCTACCATATCTGCATTATGAGGCAGGAATTTCTATGATAATGAGAAAGCACCTTAAACAGTAAATTTCCTAAAAGCACAAGAGAAACCATCTGAGTGCAGAAGCCCTGAGGAGCTATTAACAGTTAAAAATAACTTAAGAAGTTTTCATGATCTTATATGTAGCCTCTTATCCATCCTCATAATACCATAGTAATTAAACTCATTAAGTCCTGACTTGTTTATACACACACACAGTTTAACACAGAAATATAAGGGTGGACTCATTGTAAAAAAGGAAGTGCCAGAAGGCATAGTATGGGAATAAACAATATTGTTCATGTATGTTCTTAATCACAATGCACGGTATAAAAGTATAAAATTTTCAGAGATACAACTATTTTTACAAACCATGGTATCCCCTTAGTCAATAAGATAACAGTATCTCATATTTTACCCAACAATGCCTTTTTCTATACTGATAGACAACTGATCCTCTATCCCTTTTTGCTACAATTAAAACTTTAGTTTAAAAGTTTATATGCTTATCTCTAATCTTATTTGTAAAACCTCAGGAACTTCCCTCATATTCTATAACAGCTTCATATAACAATTATTTGTATACTTAAAGGTGAGAACCTAAACTATTCATTTCATTATTTTAAACAACAAATTACATTACATTGTGGTTATTCAAGCAAAGTAATGAATAAATTTGTAGTGGATTTCTTATTATTGGAGTAATAATTTATAATTTTAAGCATATATTTAATGCTATCGTGGTTTACAAACCTTCACTTTTGAAGTTTAGCAATGTCAGTGAATTTAAAAATGAAACATAGGTGCACATGTAAAGTTATCTTAAGTCTGATAATTTGTCATGCAGCAGGGCTGTTAATCTGAATGACAAATCAAGTCCCTCACATTATTACTCACTTAAAAGCCATCCATCAAGTTAGTTACCTGTTGCTGAAGTCATAATGCACCTCAGAAACCGAACCCAGAGACCCATTATATTGAACTGAACTGAAAGCCCCCTCCTTGAGGTCTAGTATTATGCAATCTTCCAAATAAGGCAGACAACCAACAATTATACCCAGCTGTGTTGTCTATGAACCACATCAATGTCCAGAATAGTACGAAAATAGTGGCATACATACCTATGCAGTAAATAACCTCTCAATTCATATTTGAAACTTAACTAACTTCTCAGTGACCATGAAGTCATGGTTATTTGAGGAGAATCTACAACCATGAATTTACTAGATCAGAGTAATCACTAAAAACAATCTGTAAGCAGTTGTCCTATATACAGAGATAAATCAGTTTTCACTGATCATTAAGGAAATGTGCAACAGAGGAAGAACACTACAGTAAACCACAATCAGTCAGATTGCATTTTAGTGGATCAAAGTTACAACAGAAATATATGTGTATACACACACACACACACACACACACACATATATATATATAAAACAAACTCACACCTAAGGTTTAGGAATCACTGCAGAAAGATTATAAGAGCCAGAGAATCAGGAAGCTTGTTGTTAAATTTCTTAGGACTATCATAAATTATGCTCATAAACTCTTATCAGTATGACTGCCCAAATGTGAGCTGACCAAAGATTAAACAATTGAGCATGTTAACTGAACATATAAATTTCCAAGAGGCTCAATTCCTATACAAAAATCTATAGGCAAATGAGGAAAGCAGGGAATAGAAGAAGTGATCTTCTCCAGGGAAGAATATACCAATTCCTTGTCAATTAACAAATGTTCAGCCCTAAAAACGTGCATATAGGCAACAATATGATGTGGAATTCCTCTCTGTATGGTATGAATATGTTTTATTACCATTGGCTAGTAAAGAATCTTCTTTCACCTATGGCACGACAGAATATAGCCAGGCTGGAAGAGATATATAGAGAGAGTAGGTGGAGTTAAGGAGATACTAAGTAGCTGCTGGAGAAATCTTGGAACCCTACCAGTAGGTTACAGCCTAATGGTGATACATAGTTTATTAGAAATAAATTAAAGTAAGATGAAATAGTTAATAGGATGCCTGATTTAATAGGCCATGCAGGGTTGTAATTAGTAGAGAGTCTATGTGATCTTTCAGGCCTGGGTACCCAGGAAACAATGCACAGTATCTGATTACAACATAGGCCAACTACATCCACATAAAA
Source organism: Microtus ochrogaster (assembly GCF_000317375.1). NCBI lineage: Eukaryota > Metazoa > Chordata > Mammalia > Rodentia > Cricetidae > Microtus > Microtus ochrogaster. The sequence goes on along the minus strand of NC_022013.1, from coordinate 32,131,226 downwards.
TCTCAGAAAGTTTAGGAAGAAATTATAGACAGAAACAAAAAAGAGTTAACCATGGATTCTTGGTAACAGCATTTTATTGGGTGGGTTCTGTTTGCTAGAAACAAGCAGAGGCTTGATTCCTTTAAAAGAAGGGTTACTAATTCAACATTAGCAGCAAAAAACTGCCTCTTCTTTAAGAGCTGGCTTCCTGGTTCATGTTGGCAGTACAAATGGCTCTGGCTTATTTCAGGAATTTATTATACAGAGCACTTAAGTGGTGTTTGTGAGCAGCATGCTACTAGTTACTCAAAAGCAGCAAAGATCTGCTCTGTCCTTGGAGCTGGGGGAAGGAGCATGGTTCACAGAGGTGGTGGGCATACCTCTGCCATGTTGGACCGGGCAGAGCCAACAGACAAAGCCCAAAGTTATCCTAGCTATGACCACTTACTTAGCATTAAAAAAAAAGCATTCTTGGTCAGAAAAGAAGTTCAGATACACAATAGGACAGATTGAATGAGACATAAAAGTCCTCTCACCAAGACACAGTGTCTTTAAAATTCGTATGTATGCTTTGGAGAGAGAGCAAAAAGAGTACAGAAAAAAATAGTTTTTTAAAAAATAAAACAAAGCCTTTAAAGAGACAGTTAAAAGCAATATGTAAGAGTACAGATAGTCATAGATTTAAGGAGTAAAGAAAAATAAGCCACATAAAGATGGAATATTTAACAAGTCCAGAATATATATATATTATATATATATAATTATATATATATAATTGTATTTTCTTTGAAGTTTTTGACTACTGAGATACTGATAGCTGCTAAGTTAAACCAACCTAAAGGTAACTGTTAAACGAACCTAAAGGTAACTGTTAAAAGAACCTAAAGGTAAATGACATCAAAATTTTAGTCTAAGGATATGTGCTTTTGAGAGGAGGTTCTGTTTTGTTTGTACAGAAGATAAGGACCTGTGGATTTCTTCCAGGCTAATATAGTTTGATGAAACAAAACTCCCCAAATGCTCTTCATGAAATGTTTGTTTTCATTTAAAGGGGTATATGATATAAAAAAGAATACTTTACATCGGTATAAAAACTGATTTATTAATAAAAATTAAAGGTCAATTTTATGTATATTTCTGCTCTTATTTAAGGTATTATATTCATAAATCTCATTTAAAAATGTAATATATAATTAAAATTACAGATTAATAGATAGTCATCTATGAGAGTCAAATATGTTCCCATGTTAGTAATGTTTTCTAGATGTACAAAGAAATATTTCAGATGGATAGGTATTCTTCAAAGCTTTCAAAGAACTATAGAATATGACATTAAAAATGTTTTGTTAACTTATGACTTTTTATGACAATGAGACACATCTTCTCCTGATAGAACCAATCTACTTCAAGAGGATGATGAGCATCAAAGGGGTTCCTTATGGAGTTCGTTAGCCATTTGGGAAAAAAAAAAAACTGCTGTTGCCTGTACTGCATGATGGTATTCTGTATGAATGGGATATTCAGGATCAACCAAAAAATGACTGATGAACTTGCCTAAAAAGGTGAAACAGTCATTCAGACATTTTCTTCCTCATGAGAATGTCTGCCAGACATTTGGCAGGACACAGAGGAAAGTGACTAACAGACTGCCAGTAGAGGAAAAACAGTCTTTAAAATTTCCTGCTTCATGAAAAAGTCTGCCAGATACTATGGTCCTGTAGGCTGAAGATGGATGCCCCAACATTACAGAAGAACTTTGGATTACTGTCCAGGCAGCAAAATATCTCTGTAATTTCTAGAATTTTGAAATTGCTTAATGCACTTTTTGTTTACTTAGGTAATATATCCGTCTGGTGTCTATGATGGAGTTGAAGACAGATAGTTATAGTTTTCCTTAGTTATGATAAAAGATAAATTAGATATGAAACTTTTCAGATACAAATAGACTAAATATTATAGGTGTAATTCTTGCTTGATACCTGTTTTGTTATATGTAATGTGGGGAGATGATGAGGGATTCCCCTCTACATGCTCTGAATGTTTTATTAACATTGGTTAATAAAGAAGCTGCTGTCAACTATGTCAGGGCAGAATATGGCCAGGTTGAAAGAGATATATAGAGAGAGTAGGTGGTGTCTAGGAGATGCCAAATAGCTACCAAAAAAGAAAGATGCTAGATAACCTTACTGGTAGGCCACAGTCTTGTGATGATACACAGATTAACAGAAATGTAAAAAGTAGATTATAGAAGCCTTAACTAATAGGTCAAAGAGTGTTGTATTTAAAAAAGTTTCTGTGTGAAACAAAATGCAGTCCCCGATTACAACTTTATATTGATATGTATGCAGGAAAAATTAGTTTTAAAAAAGGACATGAATTTCAAGAATTGTGGGAGAGAAATATAAAAGGGATTGGAGAGAAGAAATAGAAAGAAGAAATGTTGTGATTAAATAACTTTTTGGAATATTTAAAGAAAATTATCTTGATGCTGTCATTCTTTAAACTCTTTACCCATTCCTTATGGAAATAAAATAAATAAATATTTATGTCATATATAAATGTAGAGATTTTGGGAGTACTTAAAGTTTATAGTCATTCTTTTATAAATTTCACTTTATGGTTTATTTAGTTTGTTTTTCTTTGAAATATTGCAAATGGAAAGAAGATCTGACCAATGAGTTGTCATTATGCATTAATTAAGGCATTTTCCAATCTAATATTTATTGAGTGTATGCCCTGCCCTTTCTCAGCAAACACCTTCAGGTTGAACCAGAATAATAGACATATCATAACTCACATCTATAAAATGAATGAATCATGAATAGATCATCATTATCACTTCCAGAATATCCACAAGTTCAGGGTACTTAAATCAGGTGTCTTATGAAATAGTCAATTCCGTTTAGTAATAGACTAAGCTGAAAATTACCAGAAGTTGTGATTATAGTGTAAATAATTTACTAGCTTTTCTTTGTGTTAGTTATGGTCTTGCCTGCTAATATATGTCTTTGTTGAAACATCTAGAGTTACTTTCTATTAGTAAAACTGTACTCTAAAGAGTAATTACTATGAATTTTAGTGATAAAGATTTTTTTCCTTTTCTTTAACAGATCCCAAATAACAAATATATTTGAAATCTGATTTTAAAGAAAAATGATACATTTTTATATAAGATGATAATTAAAACAGTTAATCACATGAAAATAGAGATTAAATTTGGAAAATATTTATAATTTTTAAAATAAATTATTTTTTAGGAAAAGGTTGTCAGATTTAGTAGCAAAGTAAGCACAGTGGTAAAAATAGATAATAAGTATGAGAAAGGCTGTTTTCAATTGGGGAAAATCTGAGAAATTTAGGTTTCTATGAGATCAATTTAAATATTGCACACTGACTTAAAAGTATAAATTAATCACAAATATATTTTTAGTGATACAAAACAAAACCATGCAGGTGTTGCTGTTTCAAGTAAAAGGGATGTTTTAGAGATTTTTGGAATCTATAAAATTGAAGTGGGCATTGTAATTTCTAATTCCACGGGAATATCATGACAATCTGCACATAAATGTTCCTTCCCCCTTGTAGAAAAGAGTTGATTTGTATTGGAACCCCATTACCCTTCAAAAAATATTTTTAATCTCTAAGAAAATCTGCCTTTTCATTTGAACTATTTTTTTTTCAAAACTGAGATTTTACTGTTTTTTTAAAGCAGAAAATTATTAGATAACCTTCAAGACCAGGCATTCTAATGGTTTTCCCTGAATCAATTCATGAGACTGGGTTAACCGTACAATTACAAAGTCACAGGGAAACCAAAAATGTCAGAAATTCAGCATGCACTTGTTCAAGCTATGATCACCTGTAAAGATTGTGATGATTCACTCTACAGTCTACTCTGAAGGGACACCTAGATCTTGGACTTTAACTGTATACATATTCTTTGTTACATCATGCAAATTTCTTTATATAAAACCATTTGTAAATCTGGTCAGGCCTTCATCTATTTACAATTGGCAAGAGAATAAATTGAGGGGGAAACAAAAAGGTATCAAAATAAAAAAGTACATATCCAATAAAAATAAAAGGAAAATATAGGGGAAAAAACAAGACTTTAAGAGTCTTACCAATGAATGAGACTAGACAGAAAAATTCAAAGACAGTGGAGGTCCTTAAAGATCTCTTAACACCTGGAAATATACTACGAAAGATGCACATTGGAAAATCTTCTTTAAACAGGATCCTAATTCAGTACTTCTCTACTCTCTATGAATTCTTAAAGGACTTTGTAAGCCCATAAACTGAGAGGTTGATCAGAAATGAGAATGCAAGATATACACAAATAGACATTTGTATGCATCCTAATGTTAGTTGGACAGACATTGGAACATTAAAACTGTTATTGCAAAAACCAGTACCTACTAAAAATAAATTTAATTGGATAGTAAGTACAGAGGGAGAAAATGAAAAGATTGTATTTATATATCAAGCTACAAACTGATAAAAATGACTAAGGAACAAAGTCATTTTAAATGCAATTTGATACAAATATTGCAATTAATTTTATTATTTCTTTAAGAATATCATAGAATGTGTTTTGATTATATAACCCTTTCCTAATTTCTCCTCTAAGATCCACCTGAATTTTTCATACAAAATTTTGTCCTTCTCTTTTTCACACACCAAGCACTGCCCAATAGCACTAGCGTATTGCTGACTTATACATTCATAGATGACAACTGGGGTTATCACATACACACACACACATGCACACACACACACACACATAAACACACGCACACATGATCACAGATCATTTTGCAGTAATAGATTAGTTAGAAAAATACTGGGATGTATTTTATTATATGTGGATATTCCTAAGTAATTTATAAGCAATCTGCAACTCAGATAACCACAGGTTAGATTGAGAATATAGGACTGAAGCAGTGGTTTGAGTTAAAGCCTGCTCCATGAGATTAAGCACAAACCCAATGCTTCTAGGGTGGGCAAGAATCTGAGACCAGATAGTCCATTGACCTAGGGAAAAACCAAGTATCACAGTTCTGCTAAAGGAAAAAAGCAGTAGAATGACTCTTAAAATTGGTCTGCTGTACTCATAGACCCTTGCTTCATTCACCTATCATCAGAGAAGCATCATCCACTCTTCCTGCAGCAAGTAGGAATAAACACAGAGACACACAGGCAGACAGTATCGAGAGAATGAGAGACCTTGAAATACTTTGCCCTAGAAGGAATGTTTCCGAAAATCCACCAAAGACAAATTCTTTATTACTTTAAGAACCTTCATCTGGCGATGGATGGAGATAGAGACAGAGACCCACACTGGAACACTGGACTGAGCTCCCAAAGTCCCAGTGAGGAACAGAAGGAGGGAGAAGATGAGCAAGGAAGTCGGGACCACGAGGGGTGCACCCACCCACGGAGACAGTGGGGCTGATCTATTGGGAGCTCACCAAGGCCAGCTGGATTGTGACTGAAAAAGCAGGGGATAAATCCGGAGTCTCTGAATATGGCGGACAATGAGGATTGCTGAGAAGCCAAGGACAATGGCACTGGGTTTTGATCCTACTTCTTGTTCTGGCCTTGTGGGGGCCTAGCCAGTTTGGATGTTCACCTTCCTAGACCACGATGGAGGGGGGAGGACTTTGGACTTTCCACAGGGCAGGGAACCCTGACTGCTCTTCAGACTTTAGAGGGAGGGGGAAAGGAGTGGGGGGAGGGCGGGAGGAGTGCGAGGCTGGGAGGAGGCGGAAATTTTTTTTTAAATATTTATTTATTTATTTATTAGTTATACCATATTCTCTCTGTGTATATGCCTGCAGGACAGAAGAAGGCACCAGACCTCATTACAGATGGTTGTGAGCCACCATGTGGTTGCCGGAATTGAACTCAGGACCTTTGGAAGAGCAAACAATACTCTTAACCTCTGAGCCATCTCTCAATTAAAAAAAAAAAAAAGATACTTAGACTTTCTCATATTAATTAAAAAGTTTTTATTTCCTTGTAAAAACACACATTTTAACCATTTCCTTTCATATAAGTTAGTCTTTCTCATTTTTGTTGACATTGTAGAAACTGAGATTAATCTATGTTCTGTTGTATTAGAAATATTTATTTTCCTCATTTTTGAATCTGTACTAAGAACGGCTCAGTACTCACCCTGATGACTCACTTTGATGACTGATGCAGTAATCTTGTGATCAGAAGTTTATTGTCTGGAACATGACAATACCTCTGATTAATGTTAACAGTGATGAATATTATTTATTTATATAAATATTTGATAAATAAAAAATATTTAATTTGTATATTTATTTGGTTCACTCTCGTGCTGTCAATCACTATGTTCACCTTTTTAATGAAGTCATTAAAGTGAAATCCTGGTTTCTTAAGGCTTAGGTTAGTCTTTATGGATATTAAACCTATACTAGTGCTTCTTTGTAAATTTGTGGCTTACGTGACCTCACAGCTATACAAAAGAGGAAGGGAAGGTCTTGATATTTTTGGCTTTATATGAATGGTCATGCAGCTATAGGCTGTAGGTAGATATCACTAGACTTTACCCACTCACCTTACCCTATGCTAAGAAAAATCCAGGTGTACAATCTGCAAAACTTATGACAAATTTTGGGGTAAAGCCTGAAGAGCCTCTGGAGAAAATGTACAAACAGCCATACATTGTCCTACTTTATCTATCGTGATTCATGAGTCCAAGAAATAATGATGATAAACATTGAGTCTAAACACAGTGATAGATATCTACTCTCAGCATGAATCAGGACTAAGGCCTCAATTTAAGTGCATCTTAGATATCCAAAATAAATTCTCTAAACTCTAGTCTCAGAAAATGTACTATTATAAGAAGCTCATTTTATCAATAAAATTGATCATAAATATTCTGCAATTCTAAAGCTATGATAATAATAATACACAGATTGAAGGACTTATATAGACTTAAAGCTTCTATGGATTGCAATTTTAATGCCATTTACTAAACTCATATGTATCAAAATATATGAGGATTTCATTGAATAACTTGTATCAGGATATTATGGCTGCATGACAAAGATAAATATATCATTGTGCCAAGTTCCTAACATTTCTATGGAACTATTACAATTAAAAGAGCTAGATAGAAAGCTTGTGGTACTTTTAGTGTTTATTATATCAGGTTTCTTGCTTTTAACTATGACTGTCTACCAGGCAGACATTTTACCCCTCCATTTAATTAAAAGTTTTTAGTGTAATCTGTATAAGTGGCATAGTTTAATACATCTAGAAAGTTTATATGCTAGTTAGCCGTAATAGTAAATCAATATACAGAATTGGAAAAAAAGTAGATTAACAGTAATTTTTAAGAAGAGAACATATTGGAAACCAGCATTTTAAAATTATGAATTCTAATATAGTTTAAAGTTACATATCTATCACAAAATTAAAATTCAATGATGCATGTATCCTATTTCCAACATTAAATTCTCTTGCCTTCTGTACATGATAGCACTCCAAAATATAGGGGCTTAGCATGAAAATACTTTTTAGAATAATTTAAAGTAGTATCATAAAATAACTCTTCTTTTTTCTTATAAATATGAAAGTTAAGTAAGAATTAAAGCATTTGCAGTAGTCTTAAACTATTTTGTTAGAATAAGATGTTTTGGTCATTATTTTCATTTTATTTTATGAGGTTTTTATAAAATTTAGAAAGTAAAAACAAACCAAAGAATTAAAGAGAAGTATTATTAAATCCAATGATTTCATAAATGTGTAGGAAAAATATCATAGTTCACTGAGAAGTCAAATATCAAGAAGGTCCAGAGAAGTAAATAGAGTGGAGAGAATTATTGTAAAAAAAAATGAAAGAAAAGAATACAAAGTTCAATATACAGTGTTACTGCCATTTGAAGATAAATGGTTCCAAAAGTATAATAATAAGACAAAATATCTGAGAAACAAACAGGCTTTATATTAAAGTAGAATTTTTCTATCTTATTTTTAAAAAAATAAAATTATTTTATTGTAATGAATTAAGAAATGAATCATCACATAACTATATGAAGGTAGCCACTAAGACGTAGACCAAGTCCCAAACTCTATACATCTATTCAACTTGTAAACAGAATTCTTAAAAATTAAAAGATAATACAGCTTTGTTTTTTGTGGTAATTATTATATATGGAGAGCAGTTACCAGAAGTTAAACAGTTGGGTGAAATCTAAAGGCGTTTACAACAACGACAAATAAATGTTTGCAAATTCCAAAGTTTCATTCAAACTCCTATAAATAGATAACCTTACAGAATATCAAATAGATTGAACCCAAAATAGACTGACACCCCAAAAAGTTCCTCATCATATAATAATCAAAATACTTAACATATAGAATAAAGACAAAATATTAAGAGCTACAAAGGAAAAAGGCCATGTAAGATATAAAGGGAGACCTGTCAGAATTACATGTAATTTCTCCATGGAAACTCTGAAAGCCAGAAGATCCTGCATACCTGTTCTGCAGATATTAAGAAACTATGGATACCAGCCCAGACTACTATATCCAGCAAAGCTTTCAATCACCATAGATGGAGAAAACCAGATATTCTAGGGGGGGGGGGCAGATTTAAACAAAACCTATCCATAAATCCAACCCTACAGGAAGTACTAAAAGGAAAGCTCGAAACCAAGTAAGCTAGCTACACCCCCCGAAACATAGGCAATCTATAATCCCACACCAGCAAAACCCAAAGAAGGAAAACACACAGTTGACTTGAGCTAGTAGGAGCTCACTAACTCAGGACTGACAGCTGAGAAAACACCATGAGACCGATCTAGGTACTCTGACTGTGGGTGAGAGTTGTGTGGCATAGGCAGTTTGTGGGACCACTGGCAGTGGGACCAGTATTTATCCCTAGTGCATGAAGTGTCAATTTGGAGCCCATTTCCTTAAGAGGGATACCTTGTTCAGCTTAGATAGAGGGGACAGGACCTTGGTCCTGCCTCAAGTGATGTAACAAACTTTGTTGACTCCCCATGGGAGGCCTCACCCTCTCTGATGAGTGGCTCAGGGGTAGGGTGCGTAGATGGTAGAAGAAGTGGGAGGATAGGAGGGAGAGGGAGAGAGAATGAGATTGGTATGTAAAATAATATTGTTTTAAAAATAAAAAATATCTCAAAAAAGTTATATTTTGGAGACACACTAATGTCCAGCTTCATCATATTTTTACTTGTACTAAAGGCCCACTAAATTCATTACATATAGAGCATCATACTAAAATTATTCACTGAGGATAAATTTTTAACAGAATTAGATTAATTTAAAATTACCTATTAACTTCTTGCAGTTTCATTACTAGAGTTATAATTTTATAAGTGGCAATTATTTAAAAATTATTTTTCCTTTTCTTTTCTTCACTTTAATAATCTAAAATCATGTATTTCCTGAGGAGTTATAGTTTGACTAAGTGTTCCACCTCATTTGTTTTTGGAACTCATATTGCTGCTGAGCATATGGATCCCTGTTTTCCAGCATGAGCTAGTCTTAAGTGCCATGTTTTAAGAACAAACGAGATCTTCACCAAAGAACGTAAAAACTTATGGGTTATTAATGTACTTTGTTCTTAGCAATTGAATATTTTAATATAAACCAGTCCTACCTTATTTATACTCTTCATGTATAACTTTCACCTGTGTTTAGAAGAGACTGACACAACAACATTAAATAATGGTGTTATGTTTAGCCAGATGTATAAGCTGGATTGTGACACTACGTGAGTGTGTGAAACAATATTTCACACTGGAGAGCTGACTTAGAGGATAAGAATCCTGGCTGCTCTTCCAGAGGATCCGGGTTTGATTCCTACTACCCACCAGGTGGTTCAAGCCTTTGTAATTTCCACCACAAGGAATCTTATGACCTTTTCTGACTTCTGTGGTTACCATGGGTACATTTTACATGCAGTCAGAACAAAAACATACATATGATATAAAATTAAAGATGTTAAGGAATGTCAGCATATCTTTTAAACTGCTGGTAAGAAAATTAATATTTAAAACATAATAAAACAGTAGTTATTTTTAAAGAATGATAGCTGGAAGACTCATAAAAAGGATCCTTATATATTTTATCAATTCATCTTTACACTTTTGTGACACCATGAAAAGAGTTTATGTAGCAATTGATAACATTTTTTATTGTAATCTATATTTGTGGATCATGTAACTCAGAGAAATTAAGAAATTTTCATATTTCTGGATATGTTCTTTAATAACACCAGAACCCTATTGATATATACTCATGTGTTCCCCATCATCTATTTAATCCTTATTTTGAACGCTTTTATCTGCATATCCTCTTACTGAAGAATTTCATACCAGCCATATAAGACAGACATTTCCTAATGTACAGTGTCTTACAAAGGACATAACTACTGAATCTGATGATAGTTTGTAAAGCCAAAATTGGAGACCCAAATCCATAAAAGAAAACCATTCTCAGGAAAAAACACATGATATTTTGGCTGTCATTGTGTTTACCTGAAAAATATATTCAGTTGCCAATGAATTCTGATGTATTTGTTCAATATAACCATAACTAGACCAAATGTCTTATTATATAAATGGGCAAAACAAAGCAGATTTGTAACATTTGTATATGAGATTTCACAGAAAATTAGAATGCATTATCAAATCTCAGTAAATAAAAATTTGAGATGTTGATGCAAGTATTTGACATTATTGAAAACTGTAATTTTCTTGTTCTAGAATTAAAATATACATTCACATTTAAATAAGTTTTATAAAATACTTAATTTGGTTGTTTCTCTGCATCCTGTAATTCGATTACTCCCATTAGATTCCTTAAACATAATTCAGTACAGACCAAGTGTATAATGGCTGTTTCTATGTGTTGTTTCTTATGGCATTTAAATGTCTCTGGAAAGACTATCCACTTCCACACAATGACAACTTGATGCTCCATAAATTTTTGAATTCTTCAACTGCAATGTCAGTTATACTGACTTTGCTATTAACATAATTCTTCATTACGTTTAACCTTGCTTGGTCTATAAAAAACAAATTGCATATTCTACTACCTCACATTCATAAACAAATGTCCACCATGAAGACTTGTCTAATAACAAATTAGACAAGGAAGTCATATATAGTCAGTTTATGGAGGTGTAAATAATAATAAGGTTTTATTTCAAATTGCCTACTTCATTTTGAAAATGTCTTTTTAAAATCTCCAAACACATTTCTTCTATATTAAAAAAAAATGCCTCTTAAGTGCACAGTGTGATTTTTTTATTCATACTAGAAAAAAAGAATGTAAGTATAATTTTTTCATTAAGGCAACAAATTTAATGCAGTTACCTTATACATTAATTAAATGAAAAGAATTCCAAAATACATGATATCACAAGCAAAATGTGAAAATCATCAAATTTAAGAAAAAAATGTATCAGATTGAGAACAGACATTGTGACAATTCATTGCATATTATTAGTTTTTAAAATGGAAATAATGCTCATTAATAGACTAAATTAATAACACATATTTAGGCTTGGTCAGCCAAATTTCTCCCTAAATATAAGATGGACATACTCAGGCAAAGGTTAAGGTAATTTTTTTCAGGATTCATATCTAGAAAAACAAATTTACACACTAGAATTTCCTTTTGTACATGCTTGGAATTTATTTTGTACAAATCTTGTAGAGTTTCCAATAAAACTGCCAAAAATTTACCCCTAAAATAAAAATGTGAGGAGGAAACGAACAAAAGCAACCAAATGAAAATTATAAAACTTAGTTAATAGCAGATAACTAGTTAAGAATAAAGGAAGAAAGACAATTACTGATGTGGGAAATTATTGATTGTTGAATTGTTATTTCAAGTAGAGCCCAATAACATTGGAATCCTATCAGTTATTAATTTCTTTTTTGTTTTATTTATTTAATTATTAAAGATTTCTGCCTCCTCCCCTCCACCACCTCCCATTTCCCTCCCCCTCCCCCAGTAAAATCCCCCTCCCTCATCAGTCCGAAGAGCAGTCCAGGTTCCCTGCCTTGTGGGAAGTCCAAGGACCTCCCACCTCCTTCCAGGTCTGGAAATGTGAGCATCCAAACTGCCTAGGCTGCTACAAAGCCAGTACGTGCAGTAGGATCAAAACCCATCAAGAAGGCAGCTGGCCATGATGATATAATGTACTAGATATCAGGAGGATGAGACAGGGACACTTTTAGACTAACATTGGCTACACAGAATGACCCTCTCTCAAAAATACAAGTTCAAACAGGTTGTTGAACTGAGTTGAAAGACATACTTCAATGTGAGAGAAATATATAATTGGGAAAAAGAGAGCATCTTCAACAAATTGTGCTGGCAAAACTGGATGTCAATCTGTAGAAGAATGAAAATAGACCCATATCTATCACCATGCACAAAAATCAAGTCCAAATGAATTAAGGACCTCAATATCAGTCCGAACACAAGAGAAAGTGGGAAGTACCCTACAACAGATGGGCACAGGAGATCGCTTCCTAGGTACAACCCCAGCAGCACAGACTTTAAGGGCCTCATTGAATAAATGGGACCTCCTGAGACTGAGAAGCTTCTGTAAAGCAAAGGACACTGTCACTAAGACAAAAAGGCAACCCACTGACTGGGAGAAGATCTTCACCAACCCCGCAACTGACAAAGGTCTGATCTCCAAAATATATAAAGAACTCAAGAAACTAGACCGTAAAAGGCTAACCAACCCAATTATAAAATGGGGCATGGAGCTGAACAGAGAATTCTCAACAGAAGAAGTTCAAATGGCCAAAAGACACTTAAGGTCATGCTCAACTTCCTTAGCGATCAGGGAAATGCAAATCAAGACAACTTTAAGATACCATCTCACACCTGTCAAAATGGCTAAAATGAAAAATACCAATGATAGCCTTTGCTGGAGAGGGTGTGGAGAAAGGGGTACACTCATCCATTGCTGGTGGGAATGCAAACTAGTGCAACCGCTTTGGAAAGCAGTGTGGCGGTTCCTCAGGAAATTCGGGATCAACCTACCCCTGGACCCAGCAATACCGCTCTTGGGAATATACCCAAGAGAGGCCCTATCGTACAACAAAAGTATATGCTCAACTATGTTCATAGCAGCATTGTTTGTAATAGACAGAACCTGGAAACAACCTAGATGCCCTTCAATGGAAGAATGGATGAAGAAAGTATGGAATATATACATATTAGAGTATTACTCAGCAATAAAAAACAAGGAAATCTTGAAGTTTGCGTACAAATGGATGGAAATAGAAAACACTATCCTGAGTGAGGTAAGCCAGACCCAAAAAGAGGAACATGGGATGTACTCACTCATATTTGGTTTCTAGCCATAAATAAAGGACAGTGAGCTTATAATTCACGATCCTAGAGAAGCTAAATTAGAAGGTGAATCCAAAGACAAACATATAGGCATCCTCCTGAATATTAACCTTCATCAGGCGATGAAAGGAGACAGAGACCCACATTGGAGCACCGGACAGAAATCTCAAGGTCCAAATCAGGAGCAGAAGGAGGGGGAGCACGAGCAAGGAACTCAGGCCTGCAAGGGGTACACCCACACACTGAGACAATGGGGATTCACCAAGACCAGCTAGCCTGCGGCTGAAAAAGCATGGGATAAAACCGGACTTACATAGCAGACAATGAGGACTACTGAGAACTCAAGAACAATGACAATGGGTTTTTGATCCTACTGCACATACTGGCTTTGGGGGAGCCTAGGCAGTTTGGATGCTCAACTTACTAAACCTGGATGGAGGTGGGCGGTCCTTGGACTTCCCACAGGTCAGGGAACCCTGATTGCTCTTCAAGCTGATGAGGGAGAGGGACTTGGTCGGGGGAGGGGGAGGGAAATGGGAGGCGGTGGCAGGGAGGAGGCAGAAATCCTTAATAAATAAATTAATTAAAAAAAAAAGAAAAGTAAAAAAAAAAAGGAAAGGGGCAAGAATTTTGCAAGACCATTTTGCTGAAATGTTTTGGAATACCAAATAATAAGGGACATGTATGAAATGGGACAAAATAACATGTTTAAAAAAACCTGAATAATGGCTATACTTGTATGTATGTTAATATGTCCAATCTTTTAATATCACTTATAGCAACTTCATTTCAAGAAACTGGACATGAAACACAGATTTCAGAGGATTTACAACTACTTCAAAGGGTATATTTTTCAAAATAAATTATGATTTAAACTCAAATTAACAACTTTCCTGTCTTTACAAATTATATATATTTGAAATATACATATATTTGAAATAAATTTGACCCTATATGTCAAAATAGAATTACCTTCTAGAATAAAACATTATACTTTCAAGGTTGAAAGCAAATTCTCGATAGTCAATATTGTAAGAAGTATTATGCCAAATTCTGAGCTAAGCAAATTTACATACAGCTATAGAAATTCCTGCAACCAGTAATCTTTAAGTTACCAGCCCTCTTGGGCATGGCCTCATATACTATATATGCTGATATAAAGAATGCGTCTGGCCTCTCTCTCTGTTATCCAGCTGCAGGAATCAGTTGCTGTTCCCTCTTTGAGCAGAGGATTTGATCTGTGAGTCTACCCCTTAATCAATAAGCTTTTATTATACTCAATTCTGAGCTAGTGTGGGATTTCTTTTTAGCATCCTTCATCAACATACCTTGTCAAGAATTAACATGCTTGCCTCATAGATAAAAAATAATATACGAAGTAGAATTATTCAAGCTTAAAGATCAGTATTATTTATTAAAAATATATCAAAGAAATTGAGGTAATAATTAAAAAGAGTTCCAGAGACACAAATTAATGTATGTGGCAAAAATAACTGTAATTTAAGGAAAAGGAACTAAAAACTCAACAGAGTGAAGGGATTGAGTGGAGATAAATAAATATATTTAATAATAAGTAAAGAAATATGAACTATTGAACTATTAAAAGAAATGAAAATAAGAGGAACATAGAAAACAATACAATGAATCATTAATATTGGTTATATCAAAATTCCTCCAAAATTCACAGACTTTTAGTAGAAACGTTAAAAGTTTGTGAAAGACATGGATGAATGTGTTTACATGGAGTGTAACACTACAATTTGGATAAATTTCAAAATATCTATAATCAAATAAAGAATTTTTGACAGCCAAAGAAGCAATCCTGTGAATGAGAAGTGCAAAATTCTGTCAGAAATATTATAAGGAAAAACAAATACACTGTCCAAAATTTAATATCTAAAAATACATTTTTAAATAGTTAAAGTGACAGTAAGATATTCTGAGATAAGCAAGAATTCGTGAGACGTTTTTGAGCTCATCTAGTAGATGCTAAGCAGAAACATATTCATAAGAAAGCTTAAAAATTTGCTACATATACATATGTATGGTTTAGAGTAATGTTAAGAGTTAATGCTTAGAGTAATGTTAATATTACTATAAATTGTCTTAATTTGTATCTTTTCTGGCATATTGGCATTTTAAAATGCACAGTCTCAACTGGTAAAAATAGTTTAGTTTTATCACCTAGTTGTCTCCCTAGCACCTTCTGCCACTGTGCTGTGTGTGTATCTTAGTAAGGGTTTCTATTGCTAAGATGAAACAGCATGGCCACAAATCAGTTTGGGGAGGAAAGGGATTTATTCAGCTTACACTTCCACAGGATTGTTCATCACTGAAGGAAGTCAAAACAGAAACACAAACAGTGCAGAATCCTGGACACAGGAAATGATACAAAGGCCACAGTGGGGTTCTGCTTACTGGCTTAGTCCTCCTGGCTTCTTATGTTTGCTTTTTTGTAGAACTCAGGAACACCAGCTCGGGGATGGCACCACCCACAATAGGCCTGGCACTCCCCCACTTATCAATAATTGAGAAAATTCCTTACAGCTGGATCCCATGGAAGCTTCCTCAACTGAGGTTCCTCCTTCTCTGATGACTGTAGCTTATGTAAATTTGACACAAAAACCAGTTAGTGCAGTATGCTATCCAGCAGGGAGGGAACTCCCAGCTTACTGTCAGCTTTACTGTCCTGCAGTCAAGGTGTGGGTGTCTTTAGCAATGCCATCTAATTCTGGTGTGCATTCATTCAAGAATTAAGGCAATGGGTAGTATTGCTTTGAGGTTCTCTAGTGTCTCCTTGACCAGCAGCAACTCATAGGGAGGTATCCCACATTAGGCACTATCTCCTTCCAGGTATTTTGTTTGTTTGTTTGTTTGTACCATGAAAAAGATGTCTCTAACAGAGACTCACATTGGAGCACCGGACAGAAATCTCAAGGTCCAAATCAGGAGCAGAAGGAGAGAGAGCACGAGCAAGGAACTCGGGACTGCGAGGGGTGCACCCACACACTGAGACAATGGGGATGTTCTACTGGGAACTCACCAAGGCCAGCTGGCCT
>NC_022013.1:32112766-32114699 GCF_000317375.1 Microtus ochrogaster | reverse complement strand
TACTGCATGCACTGGCTTTGTGGGAGCCTAGGCAGTTTGGATGCTCAACTTGCTAGACCTGGATGGAGGTGGGGGTTCCTTGGACTTCCCACAGGACAGGGAACCCTGATTGCTTTTCGGGCAGAGGGGGGGGGACTTAGTTGGGGGAGGGGGAGGGGGAGGGAAATGGGAGGTGGTGGCGGGAAAGAGACAGAAATCTTTAATAAATAAATAAATTTAAAAAAAAAAGAAAAAGATGTCTCTACAGGTACAGTACTGTCATGACTATTTTAGGGTTAATAAACATATCACTCTTGAATTTGGGTCTTGTTATACAGCAGATAATTTATACCCAGCATTGTACTGTCAAAAACCCATCACTGGGATATCATATTACCTAGGAGGACTCATACCTCTGTAAAAGTTAATGATATTGAATTGTCTTCAAATTATTTTGAAATAGTTAAATAAATTAATATTTTCAAATTATTCATATTTATTCCTATAGACAAATGTTCTGCAAACCATGTTCAGAGAAACTTCTTTATACACATAGCTGAAAATTCAGAGACTCACAGTTGGTCAAGGTACTAGGATTATGAATTCAAAGTAGCTGGGCTTGTAATTGAATATGACTGTCAACAGTCAGTCACAGATGGTGAAGGGACGAGTGGTTTCCTACCATTCCCTGTGGTAATAGTAGCTACTGGTGGATCCTGGACGAGGATGAGTCTTTACTTTCAGTTGAGTTGCCAATTGTAATATCACCAATCTCAATGCACAGTCCAAGAAACCAGCTCATGTGGCCAATCCAGTTTAAATTCAATGGATCATAAAGTAAATTAAGAGACATTGAGTGGTTACCTCAGAAATAAGAGGACTCCTGGGAAGGAAGCAATCAGAATGTATTATGCACAAGTATGAATTTGTCTAAGAATGATTTTAAGAAAAGAAAATTTAGAAGTAAATATTATTTTTATTAAAAGATTAAAGGCAGTTTCATTTGCCAAATTTTTGTCAAGTAAAAATGATCCACATATTTCTAATTCTTTAATTCACATATCCCAAAATAATAATTCTATAGACTATGAGCCAAAGGGAGAGCTGTAGGTGAGTTATAAATTCATGTTTGCCACACTTTAAATTTTTGTTCAGTTGAACAATGTGAAATGTCATCAGAACTAAGAAGTTAAAATAAGTCTAGTAACACAGTAACTTAAAATTGGATCAAAACCTGTTCTCATAGAAAGTATATGGTATAATCATCCACTATCTTCTAAAATAACCACAAATAATTCACAAAGCTTACATAAGGTGTACAGGTGATCATTTAAGGATGGTTACAAGCTTATTTGTGCTTAGACTTGTACAGAAATGAGCTAGAACAAGGCCAAGTGTATTTGGAGCATATGCCAACTTGTATAATTAGATGCACTTTAATCATTGTCTTTATTTTTGAATTAAGAATTGTGCATCTCTGGATTGAACATATAAAATGACCCCAACTTAGTGTCAATGAAATTCCCTTAGGTATTATGACTTTATTTATTCAAGTATGTATATATAAAGTAGTTCTGAGAAAGATAAATAAAAATTAATGTACTTGTATCAATAATATCATTTGATTTTAAGTATCTTAATTTATTTTCAAATATATACAAATACCTTAGAAATAAATTTTCAACTGTTTTATTATTCATAAATAGAATGAGATAAGCATTAAAAATTTTAAGAAAAGCAGTTCTAGTATGTTGCTTATGTATAGAATTGCTAAATAGAATACAACTAAAATTATTGCTTGGACATATCCAGTTTTTAGTATTCTGTTTTAATTTACTCATATATAAGGTAAGAATAGTTTCACAAAATTTCTAATTACTGAGCCGGGCGGTGGTGGCGCACGCCTTTAATCCCAGCACTCAGGAGGCAGAGGCAGGCGGATCTCTGTGAGTTC
>NC_022013.1:32106452-32112666 GCF_000317375.1 Microtus ochrogaster | reverse complement strand
AGACCAGCCTGGTCTACAGAGCTAGTAACAGGACAGGCTCCAAAGCCACAGAGAAACCCTGTCTCAAAAAACCAAAAAAGAAAAAATTCTAATTACTATAATTTGTATGCAAATAAATAAAAATTCTAATCATTTTGATAAGCATTATAAAATACTATGTTTAGTTGACCTTTCTATAGAATGTAATATAGTAGGTCAAAATGTATTAAGAAAAACTAATATCCACGAAGGATAAATGCTCAGGAAGGTGAACTGATAACTGATAAATGCTCAGGAAGGTGAACTGAAAACAGATAGGCTGACATTTTGCCTTTTTTCTAGATTATCTGCCAAAAGATGGCATTAATCAAGGCTAAAATAAAAGGTTCGTGAAGATCAGCCAGAGAATTTATTAGCTTCCCAATAGAGGCATTGGTCTGTTCAAAGGCTAATTAGACCAATCTGTGAATGTATCAGTCCCATAATTACTCAGGCTAATTATATTAATCATCTGAAATATGTTCGTGAGAATCAGCTAATGTATAACTTTGTGGTTGTATGATGACCTGAGCTCAGTTATGACATAGATCTATAGATTCTATATATACAAATTATAATAAGTAATCATAATAAAAATATCAGAAGCTGAACTATGCTTAAGTAGAATGGTGATAGATAATATTAAGTTAGATTATATGATTTCAGAAATCTATTATCATGAACTTGGACAAAAATGAGACTATTCAGATACAGCTTTATTAAAGTGTTTGGTTATCTGTTTTATTCAACCATATCTTATATGTGCACAAACACACGAACAATTTCTATAAATCTGCAGATGATGATAATTAAAATATAAAACTCAGGAGCCAGGAATTGTTGTTAGGTGCAGTCAATAAAAAACATATAAATAAAGTACTCCCACACTAGCTCAGAATCAAGTATAATAAAGGTCTCTTTATTTAGAAGTACATTCACAGATCAGCAGTCTCTGCATGATCAGGAAACAGGAACCAAATCCAGCAGCCAAAAGACTGTGCACATTTCTACATCTGTATATGTAGTACATATGCCCACACCCAGAGTGAGCCAGTATCTTAAAGGCTATTGGCTGAAGGAGTTCCCATAGCACCTCCCCCTTTTATTTAAACAAAAGATTTCTAAGTAATACAAAACTATATGCAATAAGAACAAATATCAAGTACAAAACTTAGAATTACATTCAGCATAAACAATATCAAGCAAGAAACACATGCTAAATATTTTAATAGTTATCTTATCCTAAGGAGTCTATCTTGTGTTAGAAATGGCTTGGCTAAGTCATGACAGGAGAATAACAACAACTATTTAGTCTTAAACCCCGTCAAAGACCTAAGAAGGTAAATAATATTTCTTGAGTAAACAGGAAGTGCAGTCAAGCAACTTCCAAAAGGTGCAATAAGTGACAAAGACAACTGGCTACCTAGGCAGTCATTCAAAGTCTCATCTGTAACATTGGGGCAACCAACTTTGACTAAGACTAGAGTAACTGACAGCATTTTTAGAAGCAAACACATTTTCAAAACCATTTTATCCTGTCTTGACAAAGTTTGGCATTTTTTTTTTTGTTGTTTCTTGCTTATCCAATCAGGACATCATGCATTTTTTTTTTCCAGTGGTCAAAACATGAACAGTTATTTGACCAAAGACCAATTTTGTCAAGAAAAAAAAAAAAAAAAAAAAAAAAAAAAAAAAAAAAAAAAAAAAAAAAAAAAACAAGCTTCAAGTGGAAT
This sequence comes from Microtus ochrogaster, assembly GCF_000317375.1. Taxonomy (NCBI): domain Eukaryota; kingdom Metazoa; phylum Chordata; class Mammalia; order Rodentia; family Cricetidae; genus Microtus; species Microtus ochrogaster. The sequence continues at coordinate 32,110,915 of NC_022013.1, read as the reverse complement.
CTGTGTCTTTGGTCCGCAGCATTCTCTTCGGAACAGATCAGTGCTGCCAGGAACAATAGTGTCTCAAGTCAACAGAACCCTAAGTTATTTAAATGACATATTCTACAGTTCTTTGAAGTCTTTATATATCTAAAGAACCTTATTAGCTATAAGTGTGACAAATATGGATAGCTATTGGCCTATAATTCTTAATCCCTACTTAGCCTAAAGACTAAGGCTTTATATTAGAATATTAAATGATCTTTAAACAACTGTGCAGCAAATGAGGACAATGACCTCAAACTGTAAACAATGCATAAGTATTCTGACCAAAGGTTGAAATGTAGTGGTCAATATGATAAATATATCTCAAATTGTATCAATATAAATATGTCTTAAGCAGCAGTAGAAACATGCATGCATACAATATGACAAAATAAATTTTCATAGGTGTGCAAATATTGTAAACAGAAATGGGAGCATATTTAATATAACAAATATAATTTGAATTTGTATTAATATACAAGAATCTATTCCAATGTAAATTGTCTAAAAATAATAGCGCACAAGTATTGTCACTATTTCTCACTGTTATTATTAGTGTGAGTAAACTCACACTAATTTACCTATTATCCCATCCAATTATCATTCTTTTTTAAAAAGGGATCACTGAGCCTACAGCAGTTAGGTATTGAGAGAAACTTGGTAATAAGAAGCCTTACTTCAGCTATAAGAACACCTAACTTCCTCTATGGCAGTAAAAAAATACTATAGAAATATTTAAATATATTTATACTAATAAAGCAATGTGTATTAATATGGAATGATCACCTATCAGCGGGCTCAAGTTTGCCTACACTCCATATGTATGAAATCAAAAGGAAAGAGCACATGAAATTGAAATCCCCCACTTTTTTTCAAATAGGTAGTGCTATTCTGTCATGGAAGTAAGGCAAAGCAGCTAACCTAACAGTTCCTCAACAACCATTGATTGGCATAGAGACAGCATTTGGAAATGCTGGAAACTTCCTGCAGGTGTATCACACCTAAGTTCTTTAAGGTTATCAAGAGAAGGTCAAAAAGTACTCCTGAAAAACAGCTTTGAGCCTGTTGCTAGGACTCTGGAGTCCAGTGCTTATATATACTCCATTAAGTACTCATGTAACATAAACCAATTATTGTAATTGATTTTTCTTACCTTTTGCATAAAGCTGAATGTGAATGTCAGCACTTTCTAGACAGGCATGTAAGTCAATGACTACAGATTGTTAAGAATATAGTTATTTGTTAATATATACAAAATTCAAACAATTTCGGATTCATTATTTTCAATTAAATTTTATTTTATGAAAATTTTATTATCCAACCTAAAGAAAATAGGTAAGTGGAAAAGTTCACATAACCTCAATTTTACATTAATTATATCTGTGGGATTGAGAAGTAAATCAGGACAGTAATGACTTCAAATATTATTTTTAGAAAGGTAGTTTATTAATTTCCAATATATGTCTGTCAAAAATTATGTATGATGAACGAAATTAAAGATTCCAAGTTCATATGAGGCAAATGCACATTTTCTGAATTACATGAACATGGTAACATTGGTAGGCTGGAGCTGAATATCACTGCATATTAACATGACTCTTTATGCCTTTTAGACATGTTTCTTAAATGTGCACAAAGTGTTTTCTAATTATTTATATATCAATTATTTATATATTATATATAATATTTTTCACAATATTTAATTAATATGAAATTGTAAAAATTAATGTGAAAAATATGAAAATTAATAATAAAGTCCCCTTTAACATACACTTTAGTTCTTATAAGAAAAAAAGTATACTGTGCTGAGCTGCTCAAAGGCATGGAAAGCTTTGAGACCTAGCAAATATCATTAGAGAAATGTCTTGACAAAGCAATAAGGAAAAGGTCATGCCATTTTTCATTCTGCGTTTACCTTTTTAATAAGATCTTGTACTCAAATTAGTTTCAATTACCAATAATTAAAAACATTATATTTAAGGAGGAAATCAGGACCACCTTTATACTAGATTTAGCACATATGATGTAAATCTTTTATTTAACGGCATATGTTATATACTGCCATTAAGTTTTATTCTGAAAGCTTTTAAACTTTTCTAAAAGATCAAGGGCATTGAGATTTTGGTTTCTATTTTTACTGTAACTCGGGGCTAGTTTTTAAGCATTCTTACTTTAAAACGCATGACCTACACCTAAGTATTAGAATAAAGACAATTCATATACATACCAGATTATGAATTTTTAGCAATATAGGAATAGAATGACCCATAATGATAGTAAAACATTTGTTAATATTGAACATACTTATATGAAAAAATAAAATATTTTAAATCTTGAATCATCTGAAAGTGAAAAAATGGAAGAAATATTTGTTCTGCATTTTATTAACAATTAATCTAAATATAAAAATGTCAAAAGATTACAATTACTAAAATGATACCGAAATTCTTCATCCAATTATGAACTTATGTTTAGTAAAATTACAATGTTCATAAAAAAATCTACCATACACAAATGTATCTTATAAATTCAATTCCTGAAATTTTAGTAACATTTTTGTTACTACCTTATTTTATTTATTAATTTTGTTAATTACCTTATTTATTAGTTATTTATGTTTGTGTTTGCACATATGTGTATTTGTGTGTGTGTGTGTGCGTGTGTGTGTGTGTGTGTGTGCATCCTGTATTTTTTCCAAGTCATTTCCAGGAATCTCCTTAGGTTCCTGTGGGTCCTTTAACTTACTATATGTAGTAAAAGCTAGATTTGCACCACAGCATCGTTACAATGAAATTTTATTTTTTTTCTAATTGTATATATCAAAAAAAGAAGAACTGTGTTGTCAGGGTTTTCTGTCCTGCCTTAGTCCCACAATCATTAAGTCCCCCCCCCCAAAAAAACACACAGAGGACTACCTTAGTTATAAACTGACTTTCCCATTAACTTTCCTTATTAACTCTTATAACTTACATTAGCCCATTATTCTAGTATATGTTAGCCACATGTCTCGGTAACTTTTTCAGCAGGTCAGGTCACAACTTCCTTCTGTGTCTGGGCAGGACTCCAGAAGAATGTGCTTCCTCCTTTCCAGAATTCTGTCCTCCTTGACCCACCTCTATGTCCTGTCTTCCTGCCCACCTATACTTCCTGCCTGTCTACTGGCTAATCAGCATTTATTTAAGATCTAATGGGAGCTCACCAAGGCCAGCTGGACTGGGACTGAATGAGCACATGATCAAACTGGACTCTCTGAATGTGGCTGACAATGAGGGCGGACTGAGAAGCCAATGATAATGACACAGGGTTTTGATTCTACTGTGTGTACTGGCTTTTTGGGAGCCTAGTCTGTTTGGATGCACACTGTTCTTCTTAAAAAAAATAATAAATGCAGGGGTGTTCTTCTTGAACACGGGGCACAGGACAGACACACACGGCGGAACAAACACAGACACGACACGGCGGCTCCCACGTGGGTTCACTTTAATGGGGGAGGGAAACACAGAAGGGCAGAGGGACGTGCAGGACACACGAGGAAAGGGAAACAAGAGAGAGAGAGAGAGAGCCTCGTGTGGCCCTGCCTTTTAACGGGGAGCGCAAGGGTATCTGGGAAGGATGTCCCATACCTGCGTGCAGGTGTGCGCACAGGTATCCATAGTCCAGGAGGAGTCTGGGAGTTGTAGTTTTCCAAAAGAACAACATACCACCCTTTTTATTTTGTTAAAAAAATTGGGGGGGCCTCAGAGGGTAGGGAATAGGGGCGTAGCCCAGTCTTTCATGACTGCTTCCTGCTGGCTTTGGGCGTTGAGGGGTCCAGGGTGTATCCGATGATCTTGGCAGTGTCCTGGTGGTTTTCCTGGCCGCTGGCATTCCGAGATGGTCGGTTTCTGTTGGTTCTGTCCAATCCGCTGGCGTCCTGAGGTGGTTGATTGAAGAAGTCACATTTGTCTGGCTTTTTTTGAGCAGCTGGGTCATCGTTAAGATGCTGGAAGGCAAAAGCAGCGTTAGTAGAGAAAGGAAAAAAAATTGAAGGGGAGAGGAGGTCTGGTGAGGGGAAATTTGGGGATGGGGTTGGGAAAAGTTTTTAGGAGGTCTGGGGTTAAGAAAAATAAGAAAATTAAATGATACTTATTCCGTTAACGATCCGTTTGTGTTTTATCTGCTTAGGAGGGGTGGGCTGGCATCCTGGAGCTTAAAGAAAGTGTCTTAAACACTGTTTTCCTCAGACTGGAGTAGAGGGGGCTGGGTCTGGGTTTTTTTTTTTTTTGGAACTTAAGGGCGCAAGGGCCTGTCTGGGTTACCATATATGAAGGATTATCTTGAGCTGTGGAGATGAATGGTTTAAGATGTGACAGGTGAATCCAATGGGGAATTCCTTCAAGCTTGGCAGCTGTGGGAGTCAGGAGAATTACTCTGAAAGGGCCCTGCCATTTGGGGGAAAG
>NC_022013.1:32101857-32105972 GCF_000317375.1 Microtus ochrogaster | reverse complement strand
AGAGACTGTTTGGGCTCTCTTGTTAGAGGTGGGGAAGGCTTCAACCCACCCAGACATTGTGTCCACCAAAACCAAGAGATATTTAATTTTTCTGACTGTGGGCATATGAGTAAAATCCAGCTGCCAGTTGGTTCCCGGAAGGGAGCCTCTGGCTTGGCCACAGTCTCCGCTGTGGCTGCGAAGCGCTTTCTGTGGCCCGCGAGCGTGTTAGGAGCGTGTTTGGGGAAAGACGGCGGATAGGGGTGGAGCTTAAAGGTGCTCTGGAGGGCCGAGGGGGCAGGGTTTGGAAGGAATCAAAGCATGAGGCTTTAGAGATTCCAAGAGTTGACCGAGGGGGGAGTTTGGAGAAATTGGCTTTGAATTTTTAGTTCCCATGGTTAATTAGTAAATCTGCCTGCAAAAAACGAGCAGGGGTGGCTCGAGCCCCGGTGTCCCTGAGCCCCGAGAAGCCATGCTAGGGGCAAAATCGACCCGAGCCTAGCTACCGACAAGAAACTCCCGGCTAGGAGGGGAAGATTAAACAACCGTCCCCAGCCTAGCTACCAGCGGGAATATCCTGGCTAGGAGGGGAAGATTAAGCCTTTTGGGGCTGACCATTCAGCCGAGAAGAGGTGCCTGTTCCGTGACGAGCCCTCACATTGAAGGAAAGAGGAGAAAGGAGGAAAAAAACGGCAGAAGAGGCCAGGAACACTGAATTCCTGGCGGGCCAGGAATACCGAATTCCTGGCGGGAAGTTGGGGACACCGAATCCCCAACTTGCAGGCGGAGCTATGGTCAACCAAGGAAAAAAAAGGGGGGGGGGTAGACAACTCAACCCAGAACGCACTAGAGAAAGCTGGCCAGGCGTTTCCTAGGCGGAACGGGGAGAGACCAGCGGGGTTAAACTCACGAATCGGTTGGCTGTGGGCAGGTGGCTGTGGGCAGGTCCCCGGTTGTAGACTTTGTTCCCGGGAAAGAGGTTGTCTGGCACTCCGGGAGGCGCGCCCCAGGCCCGAAGGCCAGGCCTCAGGTGAAAGGCCCGGGACAGGAAGTCCCCAAGACAGCACCAATTGTTCTTCTTAAAAAGAATAATAAATGCAGGGGTGTTCTTCTTGAACACGGGGCACAGGACAGACACACACGGTGGAACAAACACAGACACGACACGGCGGCTCCCACGTGGGTCCACTTTAATGGGGGAGGGAAACACAGAAGGGCAGAGGGACGTGCAGGACACACGAGGAAAGGCAAATGAGAGAGAGAGCCTCGTGTGGCCCTGCCTTTTAACGGGGAGCGCAAGGGTATCTGGGAAGGATATCCCATACCTGCATGCAGGTGTGCGCACAGTTATCCATAATCCAGGAGGAGTCTCGGAGTTGTAGTTTTCCAAAAGAACAACACACACTTTCTTAGACCTGGATGGAGGGGGGAGGACTTTGGACTTCCCACTGGGCAGGATACCCTGAATTCTCTTAGGACTGGAGAGGGATGGGGAGGAGGAGTGGGGTGAGTGAGAGGGAAATGAGGGGATAGGAAGAGGTGGAAATTTTTAATAAATAAATAAAAACATAATTGGCAGAATATAGACAATTGTACCACACCACTTCCCCTTCGTTTTTGTTTGTTTGTTTGTTTTTTATAACAAGAACTCTGAATTTAATGTTCTTTGTTTAGGTTTTCTCCTCACCATTAGCCATAACAACTTGTAACAAACATCCTAAACAAAGAAAAATATTCATAGTCCATTTTTGGGGAATGTGGGTATAGTATTCCAGGCTACTTCCTGCTGGTTGGGTGTACTAATAATCTTATGGGGAACTAAAGAAAATTTTGAATTATGATCAAATCCTGAATGGAGTATCCTGTGAGTCTTGGTCATCTTAGACAGCAGTCTTGTATCTGTTTTTTTTCAGTGGTGTAGTCATATCTCACTTCTTTAGTTGTTTGCTTTTAAGTTATTGTAAGGTATAAATGAGGAAACAGGTTGTGGCATGAAAGTTTCTTAGTGGTTGATCATTTCATTAATCTTGTTACTGGAAGTTGTTGAAATATTTCATTCTTAGATAAAGAGTCAAGCTTTCCCAGCTTGATGCTGACTGTCTTTGAGTGATTCTCACACAGATTATGGAAAAATAAGCTATCTTACTAACTTGGCACAATTCTTTACATTTACCAAATGACTCTGATATTGAATCCTACTACATTCTATGAAGCCTCATGACTCAATGAAGAGTTATTCATGTTTAATGGCTTCTATGGGGAAAAGAATGTATTTTCTCCTGGATATGACCCTAGAAGGATGTCCATGCACCACTGAATGGTCCTCCATGCAAACATACAAAGGTTGCACTAATTGGACTGGACCAGTGAATAGTCCATAAAGATGGGAAGGATACATCTGGAAGTGGTTCTAGAAGGACTTAGGAGGGAGGGAATAGGCTATGAATTTGATCAAACCACACAGTATGAAATTCTCAAAGAATAATGACAACATTATTGCAACATGATAATTTTCATGTTGCAAGATAAAATTAACTCATTTTATAAGAAAAACTAACATTCCTAAGTGTCATCTTATTGAAATGGAATAATCATTAGGTAAAAATTTACTTATATTTAAAATTAATGTATGAAAGAAATATATAAATATGTATTTATTTGAAATGTGCTTATGTATTACAAAGGGCTTGTATGCCATGTATAAAGAAAAGATATCATTGTGGAGATTCATGCAATATACTTGGAGTTTATCCATTGACTATCTTTTTAAAATGCCTATATGTTTATGTCTCTGTGTAGGTATGTGAATGTTAGAGCCTTAATGAAAAGATGTCAAAGATGTATGTCTATTCCTTTACTACTAGAATTGCTGGCAGTTGTGAGCTGCAGACGCTGGGAACTAGATTCTAATCATGAGCAATATTTTCTATTAACTCTTGAGTAATCTCTTCAGTCACTCTAATTTGTGTCAAAAAGGCACATTAAATAGAAATAATGTATTGCATATAAGTGCCTTATGTCCCTATTTAGTGTAAGAAATTTATTTATTTATTTATTTTTTGTTGAAAAAATTTCCGCCTACTCCCTGCCTCCCATTTCCCTCCCCCTCCTTCCACTCCCCTCCCCCTCCCCCCACTCCTCTTCCCCTCCCCACACTCCATTCCCCCTCCCTCTCGAGTCTGAAGAGCAGACCAGATTCCCTGCCCTGTGGGAAGTCCAAGGTCCTCCCCCCACCATCCAGGTCCAGGAAGGTGAGCATCCAAACAGGCTAGGCTCCCACAAAGCCAGTTCATGCAGCAGGATCGAAACCCGGTGCCATTGTCCTTGACTTCTCATCAGCCCAAATTTATTGTCAAGCTGGGAAAGTAGTGATGCACATCTCGAATTCCAGCATTTGGGAGGCAGAAGCAGGAAGATCTCTGTGAGTTGTAGGCCTGGTCTACAGAGCTAATTCCAGGACAGACTCCAAAGTTACTGAGAACCCTGTCTCAAAACAACAACCAAAAAGAAGAAAGAAAGAAAGAAGGAAGGAAGGAAGGAAGGAAGGAAGGAAGGAAGGAAGGAAGGAAGGAAAGAAACTAATAATCTCAATGAGTTCATGATGGAGTTATAGGAGTTATCTTATAGTTAATATGTTAAGTGAAGTTTTGTTTGTCTTGGTTAAAAACGTTATTAGAAGCCAAGGACAGCAGTTTGAGATATCAAGATATGGGTAGAGTGTAAAGATATCTATAGTTGATTATATATATAAGATTATGACTCATGATGAATATATACATGAGAAACTACAGGTAAGTACAAGAGAACTGACATTTAACATTCTGGTAAATACTAGTTGTTTCATCCAGTCGTCATGTCTTTGAAGCTAGGTAAGCAACTCTCTGAAGGATGAGCTACAGCAGGGCATGGTAGCCACAGGACAAGAATAATGTATTCATTTATCCTCAATACAAAGTCTTAGAATTTATGAATTATGGTATATGTTTTCAGGAGGGTAATTATTCGATGTCAGGAACTATTAGCCTTGAAATGAATTCTGAAGAATTGAAAAGTAAAAAAAAAAAATCTTAAAAAAAGACTTAAGATTTCCAGTTTATTTCCATAAACTGCCAAATGAAAGTTTAAATTTCTATAGA
>NC_022013.1:32092514-32101757 GCF_000317375.1 Microtus ochrogaster | reverse complement strand
ATATATAACTCACAGTATTAGAAAACCAATATAATATATCATAGAAATGAATACTTTCAAACTTTTTGTTTCTGCATTATTACTTCTCTTCAAAGTTTAGTAGAAACATACATATACATATATAAATAAAGCTATATATTATCCATACACACATATATAATTAAAATAAAATATTGAAATTTCAAACAATATAAGTTTTAATATTTGAAAAACCTCAAATAATTTATTAAAGAAAAAATAAACATTATTGAAACAAAATTTTGCTGCACTGCCCTTACTTTTGGACTCCCCTGTCCCCCTCCCCCTACCTCTCCAGTCCTAAGAGAGGGCAGGATACCCTGCCCCGTGGGAAGCCAAGGCCCTCCCCACTCCATCCAGGTCTAGAAAGGTGTGCATCTAAACAGACTAGGATCCCAAAAAGCCGGTACATGCAGTAGAAACAAATCCCAGTGCCATTATCATTGGCTTTTCAGTCAGGCGCCACTGTCATCCTTATTCGGTTTGATCACATGCTCATTCAGTTCCAGTCCATCTGACTTTGGTGAAATCCCATTAGATCGGGCACACTGTCTCAGTGGACTGACCAACCTGAGTGAGATAACCCAAACCCAAAAAGGTGAAGATGGTATGAACTCACTCATTAGTGGATTCTAGCCATAAACAAAGGACATTAAACCCATAGTTCACGATCTTAGCGATGATAATAATAAGGTGAACCCAAAGAAAAACATATACAGATCCTCCTGGAAATTGGAAGCAGACAAGATCACTGGGAAAAAGTTGGGAGCATGGGGGTGGAGGTGGGGTGGGAGAAAGGGGAGGGGGAGAGAGAAGGAAGAAGGGGAGGTGTTGGGGGCAGTGAGACCCCAGATACTGAATTTCTTGTAATCCACTGATCTGAGTGCCTACAGCTGCTTTGAACACAAGACCTTCCAGAGTTCCCGATGGCAGGAGAGTGGTTTCTGGTGGGTTTGGCTGGGGCGTGGCTATCTCTATACAATCTGCCCCTGAACACAATAAAGGGGGCATTCTTGAAGAATTTAAGTATGACCAGTGTTTACTGTCTCTCTGTCTGTGTGTGTCTGTGTATTTTAACCTCCAGCCCCCTTGCCCGAAGCTTGCGAACGAACTGAGTGCCAGCGTACAGAGCGCAGACACAGGAGCATGGTGCAAGCGGCAGGGAGGAATGGGGAGAGCTTGGGGAAGTGGGATGGTTGAGATAGAGGAAGGTCTGATATGGGAGCAGGGAAGAAGATATCTTAATTAAGGGAGCCATTTTAGAGTTGGCAAGAGACTTGGCTCTAGAGGGGTTCCCAGGTGTCCATGGGGATGTCCCCAGGTAGGATCCTGGGCAGTGGAGGAGAGAGTGCCTGAACTGGCCTTGTCCAAAGCCACACTGATGAATATCTTGAATATCAACATAGAACCTCCATCAGGCAATGGATGGAAATAGAGACAGAGACCCACATCAGAGAACTGGACTGAGCTCCTAAGGTCCAGTTGAAGATCAGAAGGAGGGAGAAGATGAGAAAGGAAGTCAGGACCACGAGGAATTTGCCCACTCAAGCTAATATTCTTGAAAGCAGGAAGAGTGATATGTAGAAACACAGCCAACTGAGGTACTGAAATCTTTACTGTGTTAACTTAGTGAAACCTATAAGAAAGTACAAAATTAATCAGTGACTATGCATAGATTTTAAATATTTTGTTTTACCCACAAAGAAACACTGTTACTAGATTTTATTTTTAATCCAAACAGTTTAATTAACAATTTTATGAAAAATGTTCCAATATCTTTGAAGGTTGATAGTCTGATAACAGTATAAAACTTATTGAATGCTCTGTATTTCCAATGTCTGAAAATGTCTAATACATGAAGAATCGTATTTGTAGAATTAAAATATCTACCATAGGTTTTGTTTTCTTTTGCATGTATATTTTCCTTATTTAGTTTCTAACGGAGAAAATTATTGCTCAATCAGTATATTCAGGCCATAATGTCATCACCCCCAGCTCTTCCCAGATTTGTCTGACCTCCCCTCCCATGCAAAACATATCCTTTCCTTTCCTCTTTAGTATGAATGCACACAGACTGTGGCAACATGCACGTGGACTACCACAGATTTTTCATGAAATAACCTTTAATTTGTCTTACTACAGAGGAAATAAGTAGCAACTTGCTTAGTTCCTCCAAGAATCGTCTCAAGTTACTGTAGGTTCCTAAGTAAAACCAGGAAATATAATTCCTAGCTTCTCAGTAGTAATGCAAATTGTTTCCCTTGCAGAGCATGTTGGAAGAAACCTGGCATCCTAGCAGTTAGATGAAAAAGCAATAGGATCATGAGTTCAAGTCCAATGTGGGCTACATATTAAACACTCTCACCTATCAATCTGTCATTGAATCAAATAATGAAAGAAAAATGGACTTCTTTTACTTTAATCTTCTGAATTATCTAACTACTAAAACAATTTTTAGAAATCATAGTAGAATAAGTAAAAACATTTGGAAATAAATTCAGTTTTAACTAACAAATTCAATTGTTAGAACATCTTTAAAAAAGAGATTGCTTCATATAAATTTTTAATATAAAAATATATACCATTTAACTTGAATATACTTGGTTAAATCCTCAGTGTTCTTGAAATTTTCAAATTAAAGAAATTATACTTATTCCCATCATTAAATACTATTTCTTTATTCATAAAACTAGAGATCATCTACAATATACTTATGCATTTGATACACTTATTTAAATGATCTCATGAGTTCACTTTATTATTGCATATACACATAAAACATATATCTACAAATATTTGGATTTCTTTATGTGGATTTATACTGTGTTATGCATTCATGTAAAAATATTAAAACAAACTTCTCTAACTCCTTTAAATAAAATTCTTCAATATGAAAATTGACCTTGAAATGAATTTATTTTTTCCAGTGAACAAGGTACTCATAAATCCCTGAATATTATACTGTTCTTATCCATTAGCTTCAAAAACATCTCAACCAAGGATGTGTTTTAAGGGATTTCTAACCTCTCAGCAATGCCAGCTCAAGTTATTAGTCCAATGGCACCATTAATACAACAGATTACAGTGAAAGTCAGGCAAAAATAGTTTAACTGCTTTCGTGTGGCTGTCTTAGGAATTGATAATGTGTCAGAATTTATAGCAAGTGAATTATTAAAGTAATCCACCAGCTTTATTATTCCTTGAATTAGGAACAGCCATTCAAGTAGAAATACAAGGACTGTCCTTGCTGGAGAGCATTAGGAGAATGCATAAACTCAGTAAAAGTTTAGCATGTGTGTACCTAAGATATGATACATTAAGAAATTCAGAAAAACATTCTTAAAATAAAATTTCAACAACAATTATTGTTTATTATAAGTGTTCCTATTATTGATAAAAACTCTGAAATATTATCAAATTATATGTGAACATTAACTACCTACTTTATGTATATATACTTATACCTCTCAACAAGTTATTTCTAAAACCTTTATGTTTTCTACATAATTAAGCTAGATACTATTAGAATAATGAGAGAAATGATGTAGTTCTTAAATTAAAGCAAGGTAGAAATATAACAAACCTTAACTGTCATTGTACACATACAGATTAACAAAGTGTGCCTAAATCTGACTAGAGAAATAAGAACTTTCATTATATGGATTCATTCATTAATGTCCAGGTTGTCAAACCTGAAGGAAGAACATCTGAAAATGTGTTGGGTAACTAATATTATTCATTGCACATTCAATTATTTCTATGCAGAATATAGACAAATGGGATGATAAATAATTATAATAAACTGCATAATCTTTGGATTTATCAAACTGTTAGTCAAAGTGTTAAGAACTTTTGTAAAGTATATGTCATGTTTGGAACTGTGAAAATTCTCAAATACAAATATTATAGATGTAGATCTTATGGTCCTATAAGCTCAACCAAAAACTCTGAGGAGTTCTCCTCTCTAAGACTGTGCCTCTGGTGTAAGGTCCCCACCAACCTCTCATCACAGCTGTGACTCTTCCCTCTCCTTTGTGTTTTCTTTTATTCTTTTTGGAATGAGTATCTGATTGATTTCTGTTTACATCATCTTTGGTGTTAGAGAACTGGTGAAATCCAGTAACATTTAAGGAAGATTTGATTGGCCTTTCTTTTGAAAACAAATCTTGTTCATGTATTAATAGATTAAAAAGAACTAATGTTCTATTTTGAAGGAGAAGGATAGAGTAATTTATTCCAATACTTGGTAAAGTTGTCCTTCCTTTGCCGTATTCAAGTGATAATCATTATTTTGTTTTCCCTTCTCAGTTAACTTACGGGTACCCTGTAATATCAGCAGTATGGACATTATGCCTGTGGGGGCTGGAGGTGGACATTGCATGATTTATCTCCCCTTTATTTATTCATGCAGGGTTTCTTGATAAATGCAAAGCTTGTTAATTCTGGCTAGCCTAAATAACAAAGTTGCCCTGAGAGCCAAGTCTCTATTTCTTGAGTATTAGAATTGTAAGCAGAAGTCAATTTTCTATTCCATAATATAGGGTATAGTCACCCAAGGACTGGCCTTGACCAACTGACCAACAAATGCTTTATCCACTGAGTCATCTATTTGGCCCTGTATTTAGTCATCTTCTATATCATAAATTAATTTTTAAGAGCTAGGAAGATAGTAGATTCAATGAACAAACGTGTAAGACTTTAATATGCTATAAAAATAAATAGTAATTTGTATGCTAAGACATTATGAATGGAGTATAGAAATTAACATGTTGGAAGTTGCCATTCTCAAAGTATAGTCTGTAGATTAAATTAGCAATTTACCAAAGGTAGCATTATGCCCTAGAGATTCATTTGAATTCCCTAAGTGGTAGAGTTTATTTCTTGCTGTGACTGAATGATGTACTATTTATATTTATGCAATTTTATCCATTCATCTATGAATAGATATTATCAACAGGCCAATTCAGTAGTTTTTAACTGTGATATAACTAATGTGAGAGTGCGCAGAATTCTTGAAGTACTAATATTCCCTTTGCATGTACACATAATGATAAAACAAAATGGAAAAAAATCAAAAAAAACCAAATATGTTTTTATGTTTATGAGCAAGCTAAGTATCTTGGTCTCATAGAAGTGACATATAGATTAATAATTACTAGAAATTGAGTAATGGAGGAAGATTAATTTTCAGATACATAAATTCCATTGCAAAATAGGAGTAGGTTCTACTGTCCTAGAATAGTGACAGCCATATTTTAGTGACAGCACTATTTTAGTATGAATTAAAAGCAAGGTGAACCAGGGACATAAAGTATCTCAATACAAGATAACACTGTTTTACATGATGAACACATTGCCTGGATTTTGGTTAAGTACCGTCTCATCATATAAAAATTGTGCATTGTATTTCATAAGTATACAGCATTATTATTTAAATTAAATGGACATTTTAAAAAAATCACAGTTGCTATAAATATGTGGGTCTTGGGAGGTTGATGAGATCATAGAATTCAATGGTGTGTTAATATAGATAATGTGGAACAAAATGCAGATTAGCTTATCATTATCTACAGAAACTTCATCTAAGATAGAAAGTACACATATTTTGGTTCATATATTTTCCAGAAATTCTAAAGTTTCCCAGTAACTGCAATCTGTCTCTTAAGTTATAAAGATTATGTAGTGTCATGGGAAGTGGTAAAACTGAACATATTCAGAATAGCAATGTATCTATTTTTACTCAGATCCTTGAAACAATTTCTATCTTCCCAATTTTTACTATATGACAGTTTAGTTTGCACCTGAAACAATATATATGTCCCATCTCTGGGAGGTGATTATCCAGTATCTAGCTTTGGCCACTGGAGTAGTAGTAATTGTGTTTTGTACCTGTAGCTTTTCACATTCATTCAAATTTAACCTGATTTTCTTTCTTTTTTTTCATTAAATTTATGGGTCCCCAACCAACCTGATCACTAATGTTCCCATCCCTAAACCTGCCCTCATTCCACTCATGAACTCTCTTGCATTTCCCCTTCCCATAGAGATCCATTGTCTGCCCATGAACGCTACTTGTTATCTAGTTTCTCTGAACCTATGGATTGTGACAAATTATCCTTTATAATTTTATAACTAATATCCATTTATGAGTAAAGAAATATCATTTCTTTGTCTTTCTCAGTCTGGGTTACCTCACTATGTTTTTTTTTTTCTGGCTCCATCCATTTCCCTTCAAAATTTGTGGAATCCTGGTTTTTAACAATTGTGTAAATGTACCACATTTTCAGTATCTATTCCTCAGCTTAGAGACATCTAAATTGTTTCCAGGTTCTAGCTATTACAAACAAAGCTATGAACACTGTTGAGCAAGTGTAGTAATACGAGCGTCGGGGCTGCGTCCCCAGCACCCCATTGCCCGCACGGCTAGCTTTACCCGAAATAATTACACGGACACTGTATTCTTTTAATCACTGCTTGGCTCTTTAGCTCTAGCCCTTTTCTCGGCTAACTCTCGCTCCTGGACTAACCCATTTCCAATCATGTGTGTCGCACCCCAAGGTGCGCTTACCGGGAAGATTCTAGCCTACGTCCATCCTGGGTCGGAGCTTCATCGCGTGTGCCTCAGAGAGCAGAGCTCTCGCCTCTGCCTGCAGGAGTGGAGCATCATGTCTCTCTGGGCGTCTGCCCCCTCGAGCAGAGCTGTCGAGTCTCTGAGCTCACTTCCTCTTCCTCCCAGCGTCTGCTCCTCCCACCTATGTTCTAACCTATCAGGTCAAGCAGCTTCTTTATTTAATCAACCAATGACCTTCCTCCATCAAGCAAGTGTCCTTTTGGTAGGACTGAGCATCATTTGTGCATATGCCCAAGAGAGTATAGCTGGGTCTTATGGTATGTTGATTCCCAGTTATCTGAAGAACCAATACATTAATTTCCAAAGTAGCTGTGTAAGTTTTCCCTGCCAGCAGAAATGGATGAATGTTCTTCTTGTTCCACATTCTATCCAGCATGAGCTGTTGCTTGCATTTTTGACCTTACCCATTCTGACAGGTGTAAGATGGAATTTCAGAATCATTTTGATTTGCATTTCCCTGATGCATAAGGATGCTGAAATTCTCATTAAGTATTTCTTGGCCATTTTGAAGGAGCCCATAAAAGTAGATCTGCTCCACCTTGACTGAAGGTTAGAGAGTTTAAGCATATCCTTGCTCTTTCAAGGTTATTGACAAGAGGTTTTACTTAAGGTGTGGCTACAAAAAAGATATCTTGACCTAGGGTGTAGTTACTTGGTGTTTTGGATATTGAGATGGCCCACAGAGTTGGATCCGTTCCAACTTGAACTGGTCAGAAAATTCAAGACTATCCCTGCTCCGTTGAGAATATGAAAGGAGGTTTGACCCATGGAGTGGCTGCCTACAGGTTTCTTGGTCTCATAAGTGGTTGCTGCATGTCCTGCCTAAACAACAGAATGCTAAACTCAGGATACAGTTACTTGATATTTCAGGCATTAAAGCAGGTAATTACTCTGTTTGTTCTTTGTGTCATGTTAAATCAATCTTTTGCCTTTTCCCCACCCCACTTCCTTTTGGATTGAGTCATATTGCCATATGGAAAATAAATGTGAGCAAATCAGTATACATTAGATAGCCCTCCCAATTTTGTATCTCTGTTCCTTTCCTTTTGTATCCCTGTTCTTCCTATCGAATATTTCTAGTCATCATGCACCTACCCTGGAATGTGTAAACCTGTTGAAGCTGGACCCTGACAGATGTTGTCCAATGTGAGGCCTCAAGAGTTGCCCCTCAATATGGAGTTCACGACACCATTTGAGATTATTTTGTTGAGAAATCTCTGCTTACATATGTACTCCATTTATAACAGGATTCTTTAGTTTGCTAATATCTAGTTTCTTGAGTTCTTTATATATTTGCCCTCTGTAGGATGCAGAGTTAGTGAATATCGTTTTTACATTCCAGGGGTCACAATTTTGTCTTATTGACAGTTCCTTTGCCTTACAGTAACATTTCCATTTCATGAGGTCCTATTTATAGCAATCAGTTTCAGTGCCTATGCTATTGGTGTTGTTCAGAAAGTTGTCTGCTGTGCCAATGTTTCTGTTCTAACAGGTTCAGTGTGTCTTGATTTATTTGGAGGTCTTTCATCAACTTGGACTTGATTTTAGTACAGGGTGGATATAGATTTATTTGCATTCTTCTACATGTTGACATCCAGTTAGACCAGTACCATTTGTTGAAGATGCTCTCTTTTCCTTTCCATTGCATAATTTTGAGTTTTTTGTCTAAAACCAGGTGGTGGGCAGAGGCAGGCAGCAGACGCAGGCGGTGGCAGATGCAGGATGCAGGCTGAGGGAACCGGCAGCAGACACAGGTGGCGGAGACCTGCAGGGACTGGCGTGGCGGCAGACAAAAGGCACAGGGACCTGCTCAGAGCAGACGCAAGTGGTGGGGACAGGAGCACAATACCGAGAGCAGATTGCCCCACTACAATTAAATCCAAGAGGTAGGCCTTTTGTTGGCAAGGTCCCTGGCAAACGGGGAGCCTGGTCCTGTTCCTGAAGACCCTTCTGAGGGGTGAGAGGGATCTTGGCCCACGGCAGGAGCCAGAAAACAGAGCGAGGGCATTTTGTAAGCAAAGACCCTAGCCAGCAGGGAAGCCTGATCTGGTTTTGAAAGACCCATTAGATAGCATCGATAGGAGGAGATGGGCAGGTGCCAAGGCAAGAATTCACCCAATAATCTAAAAACCAAGATGAAAACACGAGAACCCAATGATCTTACAACAGAAGGATTTTAACACCCTAACACAGAAGAAGTGGAAAA
Organism: Microtus ochrogaster; assembly: GCF_000317375.1. Taxonomy (NCBI): domain Eukaryota; kingdom Metazoa; phylum Chordata; class Mammalia; order Rodentia; family Cricetidae; genus Microtus; species Microtus ochrogaster. The sequence continues at coordinate 32,092,902 of NC_022013.1, read as the reverse complement.
AATTGACTTTATAAAAGCAATAGAGTCCCTTAAACAACATGTAAAAAACACCCTTATAGAAATGGATGAGAAGTTTGACAAAAAGTTTGAAGAAATGAGTAAATACGTACAAGATACCCTGGGAAACCAAGAAAAAACAATCAAACAGGTACTGAAAACAGTTCAAGAATTGAAAACTGAAATGGAAGCAAGGAAGAAAACACAAACTGAGGACCAGCAGGATATGGAGAATCTAGGTCAATGAGCAGAGTCTACAAAAACAAGCATAATCAATAGAATACAAGAGATAGAAGAAAGAATCTCAGATTCTGAGGACACCATAGAGAAAATGAATGCACAGATCAAAGAAAACAGCAAAGCCAACCAATTCTCATCACAAAACATTCAG
>NC_022013.1:32089243-32091619 GCF_000317375.1 Microtus ochrogaster | reverse complement strand
TATAAAAAGGCACAGGCTAAGAGATTGGATATGAAAACAGGATCCAACATTCTGCTGTTTGCAAGAAACACATCTCAACCACAAAGACAGACATCTACTCATTGTAAAGGGTTGGTAAAAAGTGTTTCAAGTAAATGATCCTAAGAAAAAAGCAGGTGTGGCCATACTAATTTCTAACAAAACTGACTTCAAACTAAAATCAATCAGAAGAGATCGAGATGGACACTTTATACTCATAACAGGAACAATTCATCAGGATGACATCTCAATCCTGAATATCTACGCCCCTAATATAAAAGTACCCACTTATGTAAAAGAAATATTACTAGAACTCAAGGCAGACATCAAACCACACACACTAGTAGTAGGAGACTTCAACAACCTCTCTCTCCAAGGGACAGGTCAATCAGACAGAAACCTAATAGAGAATTAAGAGAATTATTGCAGGTAATGAAGCAAATGGGCTTAACAGACATCTATAGAACATTCCACCCAAATAGGAAAGAATATACCGTCTTCTCTGCAACTCATGGAACCTTCTCGAAAATTGACCACATACTCGGAAACAAAGGAAACCCCACAGATACAAAAAAAATCAGTTTCCACCTGTGTCTTATCAGATCACCACGGATTAAAGTTAGAAGGCAACAACAATACTACTCCCAGAAAGCCAATAAACTCATGGAAACTGAACAGTCAACTACTGAACCACACCTGGGTCAAGGAAGAAATTAAGCAAGAAATTAAAGTCTTCCTAGAATTTAATCAAAATAAAGAGACAACATACTCAAACCTATGGGACACGATGAAAGCAGTGCTAAGAGGAAAGTTCATAGCACTAAGTACCCACTTAAAGAAAACGGAGAATGCATACATTGGGGACTTAACAGCACACCTGAAAGCTCTAGAAAAAAAGAAGCAGACATGCCCAGGAGGAGTAGAAGACTGGAAATAATCAAACTGAGGGCAGAAATCAACAAATTAGAAACATAGAAAACAGTCCAAAGAATCAATGAAACAAAAAGTTGGTTCTTGGAGAAAATCAAGAAGATCTACAAACCCCTATCCAAACTAATTAAATGACAGAGAGAGAACACACAAATAAATAAGATCAGAAATGAAAAGGGGGACATAACCATAGACACAGAGGAAATTTAGAGAATCATTAGATGTTACTACAAAAGCCTATATGCCACAAAACTGGATAGATAATACAAAAGAAATGCACATCTTTTTAGATAAGTACCATATACCAAAGCTAAACCAAAACGATCTAAATAGACCACTTAGTTGCAAAGAATTAGAAACTGTTATCAAAAAAACTCCCTTCGTAAAAAAGCCCAGGACCAGATGGTTTCAACGCAGAATTCTACCAGAGCTTCCAAGAAGAGCTAATACCCATACTCCTGAATGTATTTCACAATATAAAAACAGAAGAGTCATTGCCAACTTCCTTTTACGAAGCTACAGTTTCCCTGATACCAAAACCACACAAAGACCCAACCAAGAAAGAGAATTACAGGCCTATCTCACTCACAAATATCGATGCAAAAATTCTCAATAAAATACTGGAAAAGCGAATCCAAGAACACAATAGAAAAATGATCCATTATGATCAAGTAGGCTTCATCCCAGAGATGCAGGGCTGGTTCAACATATGCAAATCTATCAATGTAATCCACCATATTAATAAACTGAAAAAAACCCACATGATCATTTCATTAGATGCTGAAAAAGCATTCGACAAAATTCAACACCCCTTTATGATAAAGGTCTTGGAGAGATTAGGGTTACAAGGGGCATACCTAAATATAATAAAAGCTATTTACAGCAAACCAACAGCTGACATTAAATTAAATGGAGAAAAACTCAAAGCCATCCCACTAAAATCAGGAACACGACAAGGATGGCCACTCTCTCCATAACTCTTCAATATAGTGCTTGAAGTTCTAGCAATAGCAATAAGACAACATAAGGGGATCAAGGGGATTCGTATTGGAAAGGAAGAAGTTAAGCTTTCGTTATTTGCAGATGATATGATAGTATATATAAGCGACCCCAGAAATTCTACCTATAGCTGATAAACACCTTTAGTAATGTGGTAGGATACAAGATCAACTCCAAAAAATCAGTTGCCTTCCTGTACACTAAGGATAAGGAAACACAGAGGGAAATTACACAAGCATCACCTTTCACGATAGCCACAAATAGCATAAAATATCTTGGGGTAACTCTGACCAAAAAAGTGAAAGATCTATTTGACAACAACTTTAAGGCACTGAAGAAAGAAATTGAAGAGGACATCAGAAAATGGAAGGATCTCCCTTGCTCTTGGATTGGGAGGATCAACATAGTAAAAATGGCAATTCTACCAAA
>NC_022013.1:32084831-32087478 GCF_000317375.1 Microtus ochrogaster | reverse complement strand
GGTCCTTGGACTTCCCACAGGGAAGGGATCCCTGATTGATCTTTGGGCTGACGAGGGAGGGGTGTTTGTTTGGGGGGGGGAATGGGAGGCAGTGGCGGGGAAGAGACAGAAATCTTAAGTAAGTTAATTAATTAATAAATAAATAAAAAATAAAACCAGGTGGTGATAGGTATATGGATTTACATGTGTTTCTTCTATTCATTTCAATTAATCCACCTCTCTGGGAAAAAATGCAGTTTTTATTATTATAGCTCTGAAGTAGTGTTATGCCTGAAATCTGGAACCTGACACTACCATGAGACTCTCTCCAACACAAAAGTAAAGAGTCTTTATGGCAAGTTTCCTTGTGTCCCCCATCTGTCTCTTGTGGCAGTAGCGTTGATGTCAGCAGCTGCAACAACAGCAGTGACTACAACAGCAGCATCAGTAAGTAACAGGAAGAGCACCGAAGAGATCTGAATTGGTGAGCGGAGGGCTTTTATAAAGGGAAAGAGGCTTTTAGAATTTCAAGCATCTGGGCTTATGATTGGCTGCTCGCTAGTAAGGTTAGAGGAATTCTAGATTTCCAGGCTTGGGATTGGGTATTTCCTATGAGGTAAGGGTCTTTCCAGGCCTGAGAGGAATTCCCAGCCTCCAGGGTTTCAGTGATTGGTCAATTTTCCCTGCTCAGTAATTGTCTGGTTTTGTGTCAGAAGGCAAAGATGTCTCCAATCCTGGTGCCAAACTGTGTTTCTTTTTTTTTTTTTTATGATGATGATGATGATTTTGGGACCAGGGCATATATCTTTGGTATGCTCGGAATCTTGGGGGCTTAGTACATTCTTTTGGTTCTTGTTTCAGAGTCTGGGAACTTTTATCTGGCCCTAGGTTTGGTCCAAGCAGTAATTTAATTAATACAGTTTCTGTGTGGTTATTTTGGGACTGAGCTAGACAGGCAGCCAGGACAAAAAAGCGAGCCCTCCTCCTGCACTGGGGGTCATAGGGCCTCTAGCAGGTCTAAGATTCCTTCCTCAGTTTTGATGGTCTTTCTTTAGCTGCCAGGAGCTCCTTTTCTTGATAGCACCACGTATATGTGCCAGGACCAAAGCATAGTGGCTGTCTTTATGCTTTTGACTAATTGCAAGGCCTTGTAATACTAAGGGCTTGCCCACAACCCAAACGTCATTTCCCTCTATCACCACTGCTGTGCCTGCACACCCTTTTACATTGCCATTTTTTAGGTGCTATTGATATGGCATGGGGGTCAAGTAGGGGAAGTCTGGTAATAGGACATTTTTACATCTTTCAACCAGTGCTTGGGAGGCCGCATGAGGATTTCAGCTACTGCATGAGTTATAATCACAGTCAGTTCTTGAACTAATGTAAGTGTGTCTGCATCCTGTACAAGCAAGGCAATGGTATTATGGTTCTTAAGCATGAGGGTAGCACCCTTGGGCAACTAGGCCCTGTCTTTTTTGAAGATAGATAAGCCATGGGTCTTTGCATAGCCCAAGCAAATATTATTAAGGATGTCAAGTTTCTACAAATAATAAAATATCCCAACAGTATAGAATATAAAGGTTGTTATTTATGGAATCTCATTGCATGGTCTGTAATGGAATATTGTTTGGGATCTGCTTCAGATTTACTAGAAGCTCATAAAAAGCCATTCTGGCCTAAGTATCTGGGTCAGGACTCCTTTGGTCACTTCCTTTAAGTATAAGGTCTCGGTGATATTGGGGAGTCTTAATGCTAAAGCTGATAATAGGACCGCTTTAATCTGAATGCACTCCTGTTGGCTTTGTATAGGGACTTTGCCTTCTCAGCAAAAACTGGGATCCAGAGGTGGCAAGAGTGAGTTGGTCCCAAGAACTCCCTAACCTGCCTCCTAGGGGTTGGAAAAAGGGTAGCGTCATCATTAGACTGCTTCCAATTGAATTGGGGTATCAAAGTTCTTGAAGCAATCTTGATCATTAAATCAAGGCTTAGGTTTTTACATTCTAACACTATCTTAGAATCTTCTTGTAACTGGGATACTATTACAACTGGGCTGTATTTTCCTGTCACATAGTGCTAAGTGGAAATTTTTTCTCCATAACCCCTTCATAAAACCTTTTCTGTGAGCCTAAATTACTTTTTTTATACTTTAGAATTTACATTTAAATGCCCTAACACACTTTCTTACACTTTTAGAACTTTTATTTACATAACTCTTTTATACTTTTAATACTTGCTTAAGCTTCCTTATCCTCAGAAAACACTTTCTTAAACCTCAGAACATAAGTTATCCTCAGGTCATACTTATAACTTTCATATTCTTAGAGCTTTACAACTCTTTCTTTCCCTACTTTAACCGCCAGTTATCAGCAGCCACTCTGGTGATCCTTTTTTACATTCTACTGTTCTACATGCCTTACCTTCAGAACTTAACACTTTCTCAACTTCTCAAACATATACAATAAAGGATCTTCTGAAGGCATTACCATCCCTGATTTCAAACTCTATTACAGAGCTACAGTGATGAAAAGAGTGTGGTACTGGCATAAAAACAGAGAAGTTGACCAATGGAATCCATAGAAGACCCGAATTTTAACCCACAATCCTATAAACACCTCATTTTCGATAAAGGAGCTAAAAGTATACAATGGAAGAAAGAAAGCATCTTCAA
>NC_022013.1:32042245-32069252 GCF_000317375.1 Microtus ochrogaster | reverse complement strand
CCAGGAAGGGAGTCTAGCCGCCAGCCAAGCAGGAAGTGAAGAGAGCGAGAGAAGGAAGTGGCCGCTTTTTTAAAGGGAGAGAGACCACGCCCCAATGGGCGGGTATCTCAGTGGCTATAGGCTGGAGGAGCGGAAGGACCTCCCGCAACACCGCTATTCATTTATCATCTTGAAAATAGGCATAAAGTATGTTATGCAAAACAGAAAAGTAAAACACAGCAATTCATTTCCTGAATTCATCTTTGTTGTTATAGTCAGCAAAACTAGAACTAGTTTGTTGTTAATTTACTCTTACTTTTTGCACAGGTTGTAAAATATACTGTTAGAAGAAAGATTTTGCTTGTAGAACACACCCTATGCACCTCGCTGCTTTATTTGTAAAAATATAACATAAAATTTAATATTTTTCTGACAAGAAAAATAACCATATCTTATTAAGGATCAATTTCAATACTTTAAAATGTATTGTTAGGCTGGTGATGGTGGTACATACCTTCAATTCCAGAACTCGGGAGGCAGAGGCAGGTGGATCTTTGCTAGTTCAATGCCAGCCTGGTCTATAAGAGGTAGTTCTAGGAAAGGCTCCAAAGATACAGAGAAACTCTGTTTTGAAAAACCAAAATAAGTAAATAAACAAATAAATCAATTATATATAATTAGATATGTTTGTACATGTTTGATTGATTAATAAACTATTGACTTGTTTAGATAATTTTCTAAATAAACAACCACAATTTTTGAAAACATAAGAGAACCATGCTTGATATACTACATGTGTCACTGTGATTTACAGTAAGCATTAAATACAAATTTGATATTAAAATTAATTTCACGTATGTAATTCCTAAAAACTTATTTGAGCCAGTCTTAAGTGGAGGCCATCAGGATCCAGGAACACATACAAAAGACTATTATTAAATATTTAAATATTAAATGTTTAAATATTAAAGATTCTGTGTGGGGGGCACATCAAGAAAGGAAGAGAAATGTATTTTAGGATACTCATGGTACTTGTTTTAAGAAAAAATTAAGTACTACAATGGTATGTTTTTAAGATCTCTTGAAATTTTTGTATAATGAAAACACAAACACCTGTGTACATAAAACGACACAGTCCACAAATCTAACCTCAATCATGTTAGGATAGAGGTTTTTTTTTCCCAGGTATAAGCTTCCCAAACAACATCTGTGAAGAAATGATCTTCCAGAAACACCACTATCTTAGAAAGTAATTGATTGCTTTAGACAGCCCTGGGAATTACTGAGTAATCCAAGGTGTTTATACGTGTGCGCACATGCACTTGAACACACACACACACACGCACACACAGGCACACATACACAGATGATCACACACATATAAAATGCATAGATAGCCGGGCGGTGGTGGCTCACGCCTTTAATCCCAGCACTCGGGAGGCAGAGGCAGGCGGATCTCTGTGAGTTCGAGACCAGCCTGGTCTACCAAGCTAGTTCCAGGACAGGGTCCAAAGCCACAGAGAAACCCTGTCTTGTAAAACCAAAAAAAATAAATAAATAAATAAATAAATAAATAAATAAATAAATAAATAAATAAATAAATAAATAAAATGCATAGATAGATAGATAAGCAGGTAGTTAAAGGATTGCTAGAATTATGCCACCAACTATATACTTTCAAGAATAGGTGATTTGTAGATTATATTTGGAACTAAAATCACATGGATTTGGTTTGTTTAGCCTGAGTTCAATTAAACTCATTCAATTATATTTATACACATACACATGTGCACACACAGACACACACAGAGCATATATACTGGCATAGATTTTACATATATGAAGGCATTCGGTTTCCAAATATCAGTAGAAAAATGTTTTACCCATAGGAATACAGTGTCCTTCATCATTTTGGCATGAAATTTATCATTATCTTTCTCAAAGATTTAATAAAAAAGAAATTGAGCTGTAATGAGGAATATTGTTGCTTGCAAGAATTGAATGGTCCTCAGTCCATCAAAATAAAAATACTGAGATTTTATGATAGTTTGAAATAAAACAATAAGCATTCTCTAATTATTATATCCAAATTCCTCTAAGCAGATGACACAACTCTTAATGTCAAAAAATTAAGAGCTCTTTATTATTATGTTTATATTCCTAATGTTTGGTCTGTAAAAGTGTGAATCTAGAAACTATATCTTATCTTCCAAATAAATTATTTATGATAAGACATTGTTGTGTATGTTTCCTCCCAGATTGAACCATTCCATCCCTCAGGGAATCTTCTTAATCAGGAGAGGTAAACAACTCAAAATAACTTCAGGAAGTCAGTGAAACTGACCAGATTCACTAAAACTCTCCCTGCAAGAATAAACAAGCCATGTGGCAAATGAGACACACAGATCACAGCACCTGTCCAGAAGAAACAGTAAACAGCCATGGTGCCAGGAAGAGATTTAGTCCAAATTCACCTGGAGAGAAAACTCTCCAACACCCTCCACACAGGCTGCCTGAGGGTTTGCAGTCTGCTCCAGGCTCCCAGCTTTTGTGAGCTGTCACCATGCTGGTTTGATGACGCAGCTGTCATTATGTCATTTCTGATCCTTTAAGTACCCCCTCCATCCATACTTCTGTAAATAATTACAATAAAACACATTTGGTTTACTAAGTTATGCTTGGTGGTTTCTGTATTGTGATCTGTTTTAGACTCCTCATCTGGAGTGCATAGATGTGTGTTTTGCATCTTCCCAGGAAAAGGCATGTCATAAAACATAATTTGCAAGAGAATATGGACCAGAAAAGAACTGGCAGTAATGAATTTACAGTAGGTCCGGGCTAGAGGCATCAAAGCATGCAACTGAGGCACAGCAACATAATGGGGGAGCATTTATAGGGGAAATTCTGTTACAACTCTTGCTTCTTGGATGGTGCATGTTCATGTGCCTCAGTGCTATAACAGAGGTGGGGTAAAGAAGCATGCAACTAAGGTGTTTGCAGAAATAATCCCTTTAGGGCAATCTTTGTCTGTGTGGTATGAGGTAGCATGACTACTTAATGAGTGGGGTCCATCACATGAATATGGAAATGCCCTAGAGACATTTAAAGGTTTAGAAGAAATTTTGCAATCTTTGGAATCAGTTCAACCATTGAAACTGTTGACAAGCAGTGGTGGAAATTGTTTGCCACTGTTGTGTATATTTAGAAATAAATATGAGGCCAATATGGCAACAAAGCAGGAACGTGGTTGTGTAAAGTAGGAACTTGTGTTTAGAAAGAAGTGGCAATGAGAATGAGAGACGTTGCTAGCATCCTCTGTGTTATACTCTGATTTGGCAAGTAAATAAGATAAATGAGACAATAAGACAGCAGTGTGTTGACTGAGATTTTCTGTCCCATCTGGTCCTGCAGTTGTAAAGTCCCCCCCCCAAAAAAATCACACAGAGGTCTACATTAATCATAAACTGATTGGCCCAGTAGCTCAGACTTCTTGTTAACTCTTATAACTTGCATTACCCTATTATTCTTGTCTATGTTAACCATGTGGCTAGGTACCTTATTTGGTGAGCAGTCACATCTTGCTTCTTCTGTGGCTGGGTCATGAATGCAGAATGTGCTTCTCTCTTTCTAGAATTCTCGTTGCCCCGCCTCTACTTGCTGCCTGGTCTCCCCACCTATACTTCCTGTCTAGATACTGGCCAATCAGCATTTATTTAAAATATGAGTGACAGGGTACAGACCATTGTCGCACAGCAGCAGGGAAAGAAGCAATTAAAGATACCCTTCAAATCCCATCTTTAATAAGAGGGAAAATCTGTAATCCAGCCTGAGGATTAGCCATTAAGAAGGATCCAGTACAAGAGACTGTAGTGATGAGGATATACTCAGTTAATGAGTTGCTGGATTTAAGGGAGGTCTTACAAAATAATAAATGAATCTGCTGCAACCTCTCTTGTGAGGCAATGGGGCATGGAAGCAGATAGATGTAGGAGAACTCAGTAGTGTAAGTACCTATCCTTCAAGGTAAAGGCTGCACAACCTAAACAGTATTCATAAATCAGTTCCTGATGGACTGGCTTATCAAAGCCATTAAGAACTGAAGGAGACCCAAACACTTGTTTTCCTAGAGAGATTCTTTGTTAAGCAGGGAAGAAAAGTTAAAATTACTTCCTTCTACAGGGAAGAAATTTAAAATTGCCTTCTTCTACTTCAGGCAGAAAACAGCAACAAATAGCCTTGCAGGTGTAATTTTTAATTGAAGAAGGGAGGCCTGTGTTAGAATGAGCTGGAATGCAGTGGTAAAAAAGATAGGGTATGAGGAAGAAGGGCAAAGTGACAAGGGAAAGGGGAAGGGATAATTGTCCCAAAGGAAAAAAGGATTGCCTCTGGACAGAGAGGAGACAGGCTTGGCGCATGGGCAAAAGGTGGTTTATAAAGGTAACAGGAGAAACCCAGTGTTAAGATGACATGTTTAATTGGGCATGTTAATTAGGTGAGTCAAGGGGGACTTTTGATTGCTGAAGTTTGATAGTCAGGAGTAGGAAGAGGAAGTGGCCAAAACAGAGGAATAAACCTTGGTGGCTAGTTTTAGGAATGTAATCTAACAATTTTAGCAGGGAAGAGGGAATGGGGGAAAACGGCAAGGCCTGCCAGAGACACAAGCTCTAATGGCTAGTGTCCCTTTGGGAACACTTATTTATATTTATCTAGTATATATGGTCCCCACAAATAGCAGAGACTGGAGGAACATAGACGACAGACAATATTGAGGGAACAAAGACTAAGAGAATCTATGCTTTAACTGCAATTCACTGGACCATATAGAACTATTTTCAGAGGAGAGGTAAAGAAATAGGTGGATCCAGCAGGGACCTCAAGGCTGGCCTGGAACTTTAGTGGCTTTGCTGAGGTCTTTGATGAGCCAAGATATAAGCTAGAAAAGGCTTGGCAGATCTCAGTTACCTAGACCCCTTGTAAAGTGATGGAGTAACCTATAGAAGATAAAAAGAATTAAAGCAGAGGAATGGGTTTTTCTGAGTACCTTGGAGACAAAAGTGGCAAGATTTTTGTCAAGCTATAGTTCTGACATGGGGAAAATTGTTAGAAATCCAAATTGTATGCTAAGGATCTTCTGGGGGGCTTTAATGTCACGGCAGCAGTTCAGAGAAGACACCCATGGTAGAACAGAGCAGGGAAAAGGTAATCAAATATTGCCCAGTGGTGGGTAATTATCCACACAGATTGAGGAGATTGTATTTCCTTCCAGCAAAAGGTTATGGTTGGGTTGGGGATAGTTTGCCCAGCCAGGAACTTTTCCAACACCTAGGTATAGTAGAAGCAGAGAGAAAAGCTGCAGCTACATGCATCATACTAACTCTAGGACACTCAGAACTTGGGAACCAAAAGGCACAGCAGGGAAAAACCAGGAAAATTTCCCTTGGGCCAAATTCACTGAGTTCATCATGGATGGACAAATGTAAGGAGGTTCCAAAGAAGAAGTCCAGAATAATGGAATGTAGTAACTAAGAAAGACTTAAAAAGAGTAAAGCTGAGTTAATTAAGTTGTTGCTTCCTGTCCAAGCATTGTATGCAAGTTTGATATGTAAAGGAAGAAATTATTCTTCCTTCTATGCTATATTAGAACTTGCTTATGTCTGACATTATTATTTTCTCTATTTTAGACCCCTAAAGTTATCTTGATATTTGCTCAGAATGAAAGACAACAGGTTTCAGAATGAATGATTCACCAAAGTTTTCTTTGTAACCTCACTATTAGTTATGGGATGCTGTTTCATGATTTTATTCTTTCCTGTCCATCCTTTGGAAAAGGCTGTGTTATATGGATGACATGATGCTAAAGTCTTTATTCGTTTATAGATCCATTGGTAAGACAACTAGGCACAATGGTACTTCCACCTACTTTACAATTCTACCAGAGCTGGGTTTACTGAAAAGAAAAATGGTCTATTAAAACAACAACTAAAAAGTTTAAGTTTAAAAGGTACCCTACAGGGGTGTAAAAGGACTCTCCCAGAGCCCTCAGCATTGTTGAATGGAAACCCCCAGTGTGAGGTATGTAAACTTTCTTTTGAGTTTTTGGCCAGAGAAGCCCCCAAGGCTCCAAAAATAATATAAGTTATTGTCAATCAGAAAAGTTATCTGCTTTTGATTTTCAGTGAGAATGAGATGACAAAATCCTATTTCTGAAGGCACTGCATATACACACTTTGACTGCAGGATATGTAGAAATTAAGCCAGGAATCACCTAAAAATAGTAACCTTTTTTAGTGTCAAAGGGGCCATGTAGGCTGCTCTTGGAGAAGTACAAGAAAATTTATGGTTGGCTATAGACATTGTTGGCAGAGAATGCTTGTTTGTTTTCCAGCTGTTCAGACTCTCAAAATAATCACATGGAAATCTCTATTAATTAAAGCACCACTTAGTCAATTATTAAGTGTTTTGCTAGCTAGCTCTTATATCTTAAATTAGTTCATTATCATTATTTTATATTTTACCACAAGGCTCATGGTTTACCAGTGACATTTGAGGGCACTTCTGTCTCCTCCTGCCACTACATGGAATCTTTCTGAGTCTGCCTACTTTTTAGCAGCATTCAGCTTAGTTTTCCCACACAGCTCTATTCTGTTAAGTCATTGACAGAAAGCAGATTCTTTATTAACCAGTGGCAATAAAACATATTCATAGCATACAGAGGAATCCAACATCACCTTCACATTTTTGTCTAAACTAAAAATGTTTTAACTTTAACATAGTAAATTCACATATAGCAAAACAGATATGAAGCAAGAATTAGTTGCAATATTCATATCTACTCTATTTTTATCAAAACTAAGGAAAATTATAATTATAACTATCTACTCTTCAAGTCCATCAAAGATCCAAAAATGATGGAATATTACCTAAGTAAAAAAAAAAAAGTACATTGTAAGCAACTTCCAAAACTCTAGAATTGACAGAGACATCTTGCTGCCTGGACCCAAAGTTCTTCTGTAACAATGGAGCATCTATCTTCAGCCTATAGGCCCATAGTATCTAGAAGACTTACATAAACCTAGAAATTTGAGGATCTCTTATGACTTGTACTGGCCATAAGTTCATCAATTGCTTTCTTCTGTGTCCTGGAAAATGTCTGACAGATACTTTTATGAAGCAGGAAACCTGAAAACATGAAGGACTATCTCACCTTCATTAAGCAAGTTCAGCAGACATTTTTCTGTGGGTCCTGCATGTCCAGTTCATACAGCATACCATTTAGCAGTACAGGCAAGAGCAGTTTCTTGCCCAAATGGCTAATAAACTCCATAAAGAGCCTCTTCAATGCTCATCATCCTCTTAAAGTATAATGGTGCTTCCAGGAACAGATGTGTCTCATTGTCAAGAGAAGTCCTAAATTCTTAAAACATTTTAAATGCCATATTTTGTTAGTCTTTAAAGGTTTGAAGACTACCTATCCATCTGAAATATATCTCTGTACATCTAGGAAACCTAACTAACATGATTACACACTTGCCTATTATAGGTGACTATCTATTAGTCTGTATTTCTTAATTATATATTACATTTTAAATGAGCTGCACAAACACAATACCTTAATGAAGAGTAGAAATATACATATAAAAATTGACCAAGATTCATACCAATGCAAATTATTTTTATAGCATATCCCCCTTTAAATGTAAAAAAAAACATTTATAAACAATATTTGGGAATTTAGGCACATTTCTTTCCAAATTGCTTTCTGCTTTTTGTTGGGTGAAGTATTTTTGGGTATTCACAGCAACCATTTGGGGGCTGTAGGTCCATTAAACCACATTAGTCTGGAGGAAATTCACAGGTTCTCATCCTCTGTGGAAACAAAAGCAAAACCTCTTTTCCAAAGCAGCATGACCTTAGACTCAAATTTTGAAATCAAGATACTTTTAAAATATATATGTTGGATTAGCAGCCCATACAATAAATTTTTTATCTGTACTTATCTCCTTGACAGTCACTCTCCAAACATGCAGCTTATGTTATTGTTCTTGGATACCCCACAGAAGTGGAAAGTAACTCTCTATTGCTGATGAAACTATGGACTCTAGAAACAGAGCATAGAGACCCTGCTCCTGTAATTTACTTGAAAATGTCTTAATACTAGTTTTAATGGTCTCAGAAGGCAGTGTAAAAACTTTCAAATGAGAAGCAGCCAACAGTCCTACCCAATTATGATGCCTATGAACCACATTAATAAACAGTATGGTATGATAACCCTAAATGTGCTTTAGTGGTATACAGACCTTGGCAGTAACCAACAGCTCTTTAATTAGACTTAAGACCTTCTCAACAAGAGGGAGACTGTCCCTGATATTAGAAACTGTATAATGTTAATGAAGCCATGATTACTGGAGGAGAAACATAACCTCTGATTTACTAAATCCACATAATGTTTAAAAATAATCTATAAATATCTTTCCTTGTACCTGCAGAGATGTGTAAACTTTACAAATCTTAAAAAAAAAAATGTCTCTTTTCAACGGAATGAGACCATTAAGGAAAATGACATCAAAAATCGAAGTTGTAAAGTCCAGTTCTAATGGATACATCTACAGTTAACTCCCACACCTAAATTACTTTTAGATTATGCCTTAGGTTGTTCAGTCATAAAACGAGAACTCTTATAGAAGTATTTTAACAAGATTATACAGTAATTAAATAACCATATATTTAGGTCTGCCTATAGCATGCTGTGCATGTAGTGTTTATAATATTTCTTGTCTTTTGCTTTCTCCTCAACTCTGACCAATGGCAGTTTCCCATCAGTGATTTTTGTTCTCATTATTTAATTGTTTTTATCAATACAATTACTAGTATTTTCTATTTTTAATCCCTCCGATGTGATTCATGGTTCCATTTATTCACTATGCGTTTTTTTTGTTTGTTTGTCTTTGTAATTGATTTCTCAAAACAAACAAAACCACAGTGAGAGGGATCTAAAACTCACTAAAAGGGGCTAAGAAGATGTCTCAGATGTTAACACAGCATGCTATTCTTCCATAAAACCCTAGTCATGCTCCCACCTAGACAGGTGACTCACAATCATGCACAGCTCCAGCTCCTGGGGAATCCAATGCCTTTGGCCTCTTCTAGCTTCTGCAGTCATCTGCAAATGGTGAGTTTCTCAGACGAGTTGTAGAAGAGAAAAACATGACCAAAACATGCATGAAAAATATATTTCAATTAAAACTTATAAAATAATAGTTAAAAATAAGTTAAAATGTTTCAATGTAAGTTCAAAACTTTCTCTTGTATGGTTAGAGACAAGTAGGAGGCTTTAAACTGAATTTAGCATTGTAATTTTATAAGTGAAATTTATTACCTATAAATGATAGTGTACAATAGTGTGTAACTATAGACTTACATATTGAATGGTGGCATGTCTTCAGTTCTCCTTTGAAAAAATTCCATGTCAACTTTTACCAAGCTCTACTCATTTTTCAACCTTAAAAATTCATTCTGATAATTTAATTAAACTTAATTCTCCCTTACTACTGAAAGGCTAATATTTAAAACAGTAACATGCTAATCATGCCTTTGTATTGAAACATTTTCTCTTTTACAGTTTTATTTTATATGTATATAGAATGTGTAATCATTTGCTGAAAGCATGCAGAAATAAGACTGAAATAAATTTCCAGTATATACAATGGTTTCATGAACTATTTAAATGGCAATGAGTTAATATTTATTATTTAATTAAATTAACTTATATCTGCTGATAAAATAGATTAAGTGTATATAATTCATCTTTTGATAAAATAAATGAGGGAAAATATCTCAAGTTGGTTTTTCAATAATGTTAATTTTGTACTTATATATATTTGTGTGTGTCAGCTACAAGTGTTGCCAATTTCCAGCTATCAGAGTTTTGTAAGTCTATAATTTCAGAACCTTAAAAGAAATTCAAGTGAATTCTTCAATTTTATACTTACATATTTACCTGTTTAATTTTAAAATAAATCAAAAGGGGAAAATAGATTAAGTATATTTCAATTAAAGATTAAAATATCTTAAATGTAAATAAAATAAATCAAAATGGACAAAGCCTAAAGCATACTTTGATAAATTTTTGAAATATTTTAATTATTAAAATTATAATTTCATATTGTCTCATTTGTTTTATTAATTGATGTGGGATTTCATGTGTCATTCTAAATCACTCTGTAATTGTGGAATGTGTGAAACCATTCTACTATCTGAGATAGGTTCTTAGATTAAAAAACAGTTTTATTTTTTATTCAAGCAAAAAATATTTTATTAGAAGTTAATTATGTATAATTAATTAAAATAGAAGTAAGTTTGTCTGGGGGGAATGAGACCAGGAGGAGACTGAAGGGAACAAAATGGGCATGTATCAATGGTAAATACAGTTAAAGGGCATAGTACATGTAGATGTCTTTATGAAAACCATAACTGTGTATGTTGAGTATATGCCAATCAAAACAAACATACAAAACATATGAGAATTAATTGCTGCCCAGATAAAGGAACACACATATATGGTAATGACTATAAAATAAAACATGATTACTGCTGATATTTACATTAAAATGACAGTGCAAACTTTTTGGTGCACAAGCAAGGGCATTATTAGAATACAGGCAGAGATGTGTTGTTTTAATACCATTGAATTAAACTTGGAATACGAGATGCCAAGCATGCATAACCATGTGAACATTCACTATGACTACTGCAGGAATTCACTCTCATAATTTACTGAAGATTTGTGCTCTTTTTTTTCAATTGCTCATCCTCAGATACTCACAGAAGTGCCTATTTCCTTATAAAATGTTCTTCCTTCAGCACTTCATGTCTGTGGAAACAAATTAAAGAAAGAAGAATGTACTGTAAGGAAGAAAATCAGCAGGCAACCCTCTTGAAGACCCAAGCTGCATGTGGAGATAAAACTGAAGAGCCATACAGCCTCCTAATTAAAGCATCTGTTCAGAAAACACAGTGCTATGCTGGAAGCACACATTTATTTAAAGGATTTTAGAGAGAGAGTATTTTTAAATCAGAACTTCAAGTTTTTTTCCTTCAATGTAATGTGGAGGAAAATGTTAGAAATTACATGAAGGAGATTATTAGAAACGAAATAGGCAAGATATTTTTCTGGGATTCTCTTTGATTGTTGCATTTTCTATCTTTTTTGCTTATTCACGCATTGGACAAATGTGTATTTTTAGGAAACCTATCTTAAAGTAAGCTCGTGCTTGGGAGGACCATAATGACAGTAACATTTTTTTTTAATGAAAAAAAAAATCCTTTGCTCTTTATTACAAGAAATCATAAAGACTACATTTCTAAACCATCTTAAAACCAGGCAATAGGCCATATAAAAATACAATGTAAAATATGAAGTTAGTATGATGAATATACTTATGTCATACAATAAAATAGAAGGGACAAATTTATTTTATTACTGTAATGAGAAGAAAATATAAAGAAAAAGGTATAAAAGTTATAAGAGCTAGAAGTTGAGTTTCACAGTTCACACTGCAATGCTGCAAATGTTTTCAGTTATCTCAGCCGCAGAACACTTGCACATATATGTGCAACATGCCCCAATATATGCACATTTATATTAGATGAAAGACGTAAAGTATAAATTCGGTTGATCAATACATAGAATGTTTACATGGATAAAATTGATTCCAAGCTTGTCTAAATTCCAACAAGTACCAAGGTGAGAAATTAGTGAAGTTTTTAACCTAAACAGCCTGATATAATTTGTGTTTTATTAAGGAAAAAGCAGTTGTATGTCATTTACAGACACGATTCCATGGCATGTCAATACAGAAACGTTCTGTGAGGGTTTAATGGAGGTCATCCAATCTGGCAAAGTCTAATTAAAACCAGATATGTGTGAGTTATTAGAGTTACAGCTGAACAGTCTTTTTCCACTAAGTACTCTGCAGAATTCTCATTGCATCTTGACAATCTGCATCACCATTTTCCTTTTCAATTACTACTGATGTAGCTCCAATAGAGGAAAGACGAATGCCATTCTGCCTCCACAGCTTTGAAAGTTTAGTTTGCCTTTTAACTTCAAAGTTTAATGTCACAAACCAGAAGTATCAGAGATACAGAGGAATTTATAGTTGTTTATGAGAAGATTCAATTAATCAGTAGTGTACACTGATTTGCAGAAAATAGTTCATAGTTTGCGGTAGACTTAAATGGAGAAAGCAATCCTAAAACATAAAATCTAGAGGGAGCCCGTGTCCTACACCACTTGGATGGCCAAAAACTGGAGATTGGATAGCTCAGAGACCTAGAGAAGAACAAAACATGACTGGTTCAATAAAATAGATAGGTAGGTAGATAGATAGATAGATAGATAGATAGATAGATAGATAGATATACTGATTTTTAATGATATTCTGCTTTACTCATAGGTCAGTCATTGGAGAATCTTTGTCAGCAGATGGGAGCTAGTGCAGTTTCCCACACCAGACATTGAAAGAACATAAGTCTAAATGGGAAGTCTCTCTTGGTTCCCTCCCCTCAGAGATCAGGGACACGGAACAAAATTTAAGATGCAAGGGGTGACTGCAGGAAACAGAGGAAATGGAGGACACCAGGAGAACATGGACTACTGAGCAGACCACAAAGACAATGAAATAGAAAGTACTGTTCCTGAATGGCTACATCAGGTTCTCTGCATGAATATTATACTGTTAGATTTGTGGTTTTAGTGGGACTCCCTAAAAGTGGAAAGGGTGTATCTTTGACTATTTTGCCTTCACTGGAAACATTTCCTCCTATTGGGTTGCTTTGTCCAGCCCCGGTATGAAGCCTTTCTCCTTGTCTTATCATATATGTGGGAAGTGGGAACGGTGTAGAGGAAGGGCGATATGTGGTTGGGATATGTTTTCTTGGAGAAGACTTTTTTTTTTTTCAATAAAATGAAACTCAATGGTTCTTAAAAACCTATTCTCTTTTACATATAGACAAAGTATCAAAATAAAAGTCTGGTATTCAACCACTCTTGGGAATATACCCAAGAGATGCCCTATCATATGACAAAAGCATTTGTTCAACTATGTTCATAGCAGTATTATTTGTAATAGCAAGAACCTGGAAACAACCTAGATGCCCTTCAATGGAAGAATGGATGAAGAAAGTGTGGAATATATGCACATTAGAGTACTACGCTGCGGTAAAAAACAAGGACTTCTCGAATTTTGCATGCAAATGGATGGAAATAGAAAACACTATACTGAGTGAGGTAACCCAGACCCAAAAAGATTAGCATGGGATGTACTCACTCAAAATTGGTTTCTAGCCATAAATAAGGGTCACACGGAGTCTACAATTGGTGAATCTAAAGAAACTAAGTAAGAAGGTGAACCCAAGGAAAAACATATAGTTATCCTCTTGTTCTAAGGGAAGTAGACAAAATTGCCGAGGAGAAAATTGGGATCTTGGGGGTAGGGTGGGATGGGGATAAGGGGAGATGGGAAGAGAAAAGGGAGAAGTGGTGGATGGGGGGAACTTGGGGAAAAAAAGGATGATCGGGATAAAGGAAGGTTGGATAGGGGAGCACGGAAGCACAATTCTTAGTTAAGGGAGCCACCTTAGGGTTGGCAAGAGACTTGAACCTAGAGTGGATCCCAGGAGCCCAAGGCGATGTCCCCAGTTAGTTCCTTGGGCAGCTGAGGATAGGGAACCTGAAATGACCCTATCCTATAGCAATACTGACGAATATCTTGCATATCACCATAGAACCTTCATCTGGTGATGGATGGAGATAGAGACAGAGACCCACACTGGAGCACTGGACTGAGCTCCCAAGGTCCCAATGAGGAGCAGAAGGAAGGAGAACATGAGCAAAGAAATCGGGACCACGAGGGGTGCACCCACCCACTGAGACAGTGGAGCTGATCTATTGGGAGCTCACCAAGGCCAGCTAAACTGTGACTGAAAAAGCATGGGATAAAACTGGACTCTGAACATGGCGAACAATGAGGGCTGATGAGAAGCCAAGGACAATGGCATGGGGTTTTGATCCTACTTAATGTGCTGGCTTTGTGGGAGCCTAGCCAGTTTGGATGTTCACCTTCCTAGATATGGACGGAGGGGGGAGAACCTTGAACTTTCCTCAGGGCAGGGAACCCTGACTGCTCTTTGGACTGGAGAGGGAGGGGGAGAGGAGTGGGGGGAGGGGGGGAAGGGTGGGAGGAGGGGGAGGAAAATGGGAGGCTGGGAGGAGGCGGAAACTTGTTTTTTTTTTTCCTTTTCTCAATAAAAAAAGATAAAAAAAAGTCTGGTATTCAAAACCATGGAACATATAGAAAATAAAATTGTGTCATTTGATTGAGTTTTAACTTATGTATCATAAAACTGTGTCTATGTTAAGTCATTGGTTTATAAATTGTCTTTCATTTAATCATGCTGAAATGAGTACAATAAAGAAGAGTATAAGAACTGTCTTCCTGTAACATTTATTACAGTCATAGTTAAACTTATAGTATATCAGAAATCTTTTGAGCAGTATCAATACTAAGATGTTTCAATCTTAAATGATGTCTGTCTGCCAACTTACTTGAAAATTTCCCTGTAGATAAGGTTTTTAATTGTTTTCATCTTGTAAATGCAATACCAGAATCTAAAACTATGGTGATCATTAAATATTTTCTCAAATAAGAATTTGAAAAAAAAATCAATAACTTCTAAAAAAGAAAAGTCCTACAAATTAGCAGTCTGCATTCTACTCTGAAAAATCAAATTGATATATCAAATTATTCTGTTCACCATTTTGCTTCCAAGTATAAATTATTAATTTCTAAATCTTTTTCCAATTCTACTAATAAATTGTACTAATTACAATAAACAAAATCATTTTTATTTCACTATGATCATTTTGATCACTCTGTTAATGTTCTAAAAATATTTTTCTGATTTATAAATTTAATAGTATATAATATTTACTAAATGATACTTGGCTTAGAAATCAGAGAATTTGGTTGCTGTTGTAGGGCACATGAGTTCAGTTCACAAAGACAATGTAGGATGGATAGCAACTGTCTGTCACTACACCACCAGGCAACCTTCCACTCTGGCTTCAGCAAGCACCTGCACTCATGTGTTAGCACAAAAGAGTCAGATAATCTATATGTAATTTAAAAGAGTGAAAACCTTATGAGAAATAGTAATCATTTAGGGTGAGTTTTATATAACTCATATGTATGTATATATATATATATATATATATATATATATATATTTGTGTATAATGTTATATTTTGTATAACATTAAGATAGATAACTAAGGTTAAGACAAAGAATACTATGAATAGAGAAAATACAATATAAAGAATTAACTATAAAATGTAATTGAAATGAAATGCTTACTTAGGAATTCAAGGATCTCAGTTATTGGGAGTAACACAATGTCTGAGGAGCAACACTCTCATTTCATTTAGGACCAATTTCCACACACTTAAATAGATGAAATGATTGTAATTTATCAGGTGACAATTAATTTGCTCAGAGACACACTTATGAATTTTCTCATGTCTGTCCCAAGATTGGAATTGTTGGAATTGCTGTTTAAGAATAATCTTGGAGTTCTGAGGAAAAGCACAGGTTGCTGGATCTTGCTGTCTAGCCTGCTGGTGAGATGGAAAGGCGTCTTCTTAACAGAGAAAAACAGGTGAGGGAAACTTGGCCTTTCCTTCTTCCATACTCTCCACTTAACCGGTATGCCAGTTTACGGTCATGACAGGTACCCAACGAATTCAGCTTAAATAATAAATAGCCTGTTCACAAATCAAACTGTTAACAATGGTTTGAACATTGTTAACAGATCATGAAAGATCAAGAGTGTCAGAATATTTTGGGGAAAAAAAAGGAGGAAGAAGGATGCAGTAAAGCCTAACTCCAATCTAGTGAACTGGTAAGAGAGAAAAGCCCAGATAAGGGCTACCTGATTTTATAGACTACTGAAGAGGTCTAGTACTTTGAACAGAGACTTAATTGATATAATTAAATATCTGTTACAAAGATACTCCAGTAGCATTGTTAAAATAGCTAATATATAATATATAGTAAGAAGATGGGATATAGTCTCTATCATTAAGGTGATTTAACCAGAGTTACTGTTTAATGTAAAGAATATTAATGTTAGAGATAGTGAAAACCATAATAATGCAACACTCTCATACATGAGTAAGTGCATCATGTATGCATACAAACATACACAGGCACACACACCACATCGGAACACAAAAAGCTAATATACACAAGTTTAAAGAAACCTGTAGTAACAGTTTATAAAAATAAAGTAAGTGTTAATGACTTTTTTGCACCCTTTTGTTTGTTTGTTTTTTGAGACAGTGTTTCTCTGTAGCTTTGGAGCCTGTCCTGGAACTAGCTCTTGTAAACCAGGCTGGCCTTGCTCTTTTAACTAGTCAACAAGAATTGTTATTTTGGAGTTTAGAGATGTCTGAAGGATCATATATGGTTGATAATCAGTTTTCTTTGTATACTTCATGTACAAAATATCTTTCTAAAATCTGAGTAAAGTCACTTCCCTGGGATTTTCATGTATTGTCATAGGGTTCTCAAGAAAACTATGAACAATACATAAATATTTGAGAAGCTTAAGCATGAGGCAATACAGTAAGAGTGTAGCTGGATAGACCTGGAAAAAATAATAATCTCAGAGGGATTTTTAGAAACCAATAATAATATGGAAAGTAAATACATAGAAAAAATAAGAGGAAATTAAAGCAAAGTAGAAAAGAATTTGGAGATCTTTAAGAATGAAGTGCTCAATGGTGGTAAAAAAAATACTTGTGGTACAATAATATTTGTCAAATGAAGAAACATTTATTTTAGTAACATGAGGATGAACATTTGTGCGAGTCAAACTTACCCTAGAAAGGTCCAAGAAGAAAGGATTGGTGACAACTTCCAACCCCTTTTCAGTTTAAATAGAAACATGGAGTGAACAAAGAATCACTTTCCTTTTTATTTGCCCTTTTTTTAATGTACATAGTTTAATGCAGATCATGTTATTATTCACATAAATTTGGATAGAACTGAGAGAATACAACAAAATGCATGATTTGAAAAGGAGAGTGAAAGACATATAGTTATATTTGGGTAAAGAAGGTGGTTTATAAATAAAATTAACAAATAAAGATATAATGGTATCCATTCAGAAACAGCTGGCGAAAATTAGTGGGAACTCTCTGACTCCAGACTGACAGCTGGGGAACTTGCATAGAACCATGCTAGGTGCTGTGAATGTGGATGACAGTTCAGTGGCTTGAGTAGTTTGTAGCACCACTGGCAGTGTGACCAGGATTTACCATAGTGCATGAACTGGCTTTTTGGAGCCCATTCCCTGAGGAGGGACACTTGACTCAATCTTTACACAGGGGGAAAGGGCCTTGGTCCTGTCTTAGTGTGTTGTGACAGACCTTGTTTGCTACCAATGGGAGGCCTTATTCTCTCTAAGGTGGAGGGGTGGGGTGGGGAGAAGGTTGAGAGAGGGGAAGGAGGGGAGGAAGAGACAACTGGGATTGGTATGTGAAATATAACAAAGATTGTTTTAAAAGATAAAAGAAACAAAGAGAGAAGAAAAGAAAGAAAGAAAGAAAGAAAGAAAGAAAGAAAGAAAGAAAGAAAGAAAGAAAGAAAGAAAGAAGAAACAAAAAGAGAAACAAACAAAAAAAAAAAACAAAGACAGACAGAGAGACAGACATAACGGTCTACTTAGAAGTTCCCTCCACTGACTTTGGGTGGTGCTAGGAATTTAAGATAAAATTACAATGCAGGATGTTTTCTACAGAGCTAGTTCCAGGACAGGCTCCAAAGCCACAGGGAAACCCTGTCTCGAAAAACCAAAAAAAAAAAAAAAAAGGGAAAAAGGAAATAAGATGTGGCTATTGTGAAATAATTAAAAGGAGTATTAAATTTCCCCTTAATTTAACATGGTGACTTCGAGTTGATATAGTCACAACTGCTTTTCTAGACAAATTGTCTCCGTTAATACAGATACATGGTGGGTGGAAATTGTATTTTTAACTGATAGTATATGTAGAAAAATGAAGATATTAAAAATTATACCTGCACTAATGGGTGTTCTTATGGACTATAAATTTTTTGGTGATTGAGAAAAGAAACATTCAAAAAGTGTGAGGAAAGTAATGTTTAAATGTGGCTATGTCAGTAGGCTAGAGCCCCAACTACTATGAAGATTCTATTTGTTTATTTTAGTTTTTGATAGTTAATTTTTTTCTTGAACTAAACATTTTTCAGGAAATAATTATTGTGATACATACACTGACTTATATTTAGTTATATTTAGAAAGGACAATAGCATGTTAATTTTAATACCTCAGTTCAGTGTTGAAGACCAAAGAACTTTTAAATCAAGAGAGTTGTAGGGTCTACAAAATAAATGAAGGTCACTGAAAAAGAAAGATACTAGAACTTAAAATAATGAAGAGGATATAAATCGGGTTAAAACAGGACATCTGGTGGGATGTATGTATAAACCAGGAGTGATTGCATAATCTGATAAAAAGTTAATTACAAAGTCAGAGACACAAAAAATTTGAAATATTTCATTTTCATGCTTCATATTCTCAAGCTGTGACATACTGATTTTTTCCTTGTATTATTATGTTAAATTGATATAGCTACTGCAATAAATCTTACTATTTTTACTGGGAGTAAAACATGGCAAAATTTTTAATATGTATGTTAATTGATTCATTTGCAAGCAAAAAGTTTTGAGATATTTCTACTTCAACTACAATAGCAGGGCTCATTTGCATAAACCAACAGATTACAGCATGTAGGCAAAAACAAACCTAGTTCAAAGCATGTAGCTTAGCTTGCTGAGTGCTCACCAATGATGCTTAAGCCTTTGTTTCATCTACACCACATAAAACTGTGCATGGTCATACACAACTATAAACACAACACCAGATTGTTGGAAATAGGAGGAAATCAGGAAATCAAATGTATCTGAGGTAACATAGCAAGTTTGGAGATATATTCTGTCCAGGACACACACTCCCAATAAATTCTCAAGGAAGAAATAAATCTGATTCCCTCTTCTGATAAATGTACATGATACATGGAAATATGTAAGAACATAATACTTACTTGCATTAAATAAATTATGAATAATATTTTAAGAGTTAATTTAAAAGAATGTTTATTAGAAAGTAATGTAAATTGCATTTTTTTAATTTATTTATTATGTATACAATATTCTGTGTGTATGTCTGCAGGCCAGAAGAAGGCACCAGACCTCATTAGAGATGGCTGTGAGCCACCATGTGGTTGCTGGGAATTGAACTCAGGACCTTTGGAAGAGCAGGCAATGATCTTAACCACTGAGCCATCTCTCCAGCCCGTAAATTGCGTTTAAAGTAAAAGTTCTCAAGTTCACTGCCACAGAAATGTCTTCTGAAAACATTGCATGTGAGTATGTAATTATAAATTATAATTTTTAGTTGTTATGTGTCTCCTCCTACACAATAGATTTACATTTAAAATACATCAATGAATTATTAAAATTTCATTTAAAAATGAATTACATTGTTGTCTGGAGAATTAGTTTTTATTTAATAGCAAAATAATCAAGTTTTGTATTAAAGTCATTATGAGAGGCATTATAAATGCTAATTTCTTATTATAGAAACAACATTTTTATGATGTTAAATTTAGTATTTGTCATTCTTCAGGAATAATTTGAATAATTTTAGTTACTGAATAATGAAAACTGTGTTGAGAACAACAAAATCATGGACTATCCTGGAGTTTTCTCTTTGACATGAAAGTTTTGGGTGATGCTATTCATGTGGTTATTTTCTGATTTTATTCAATTTTCTCATCTTTAAATTAGCTACAATTGCTAATCATCTCATTGAGTTTTTATAGAAATAATGATGAAACCCAACTATTTAGATGGCTTATAATATTGTACTTCACAGCAGGATGTCCAGGAGATAATGTATTTGTTTTCTTTTAGTTAATGTCTAACTTGAGTATTGTTCCCTGCATTGTGAGGGTGTCTGTAATTAAGAGGCAAGCTTTGCAGTTCCAGTACAGTCTTGAAATGTAGCCTCTTCTCCATCATAGTATCCAGATAGTCTGACATTATACCTCAGTTGGGAAATTAAAATCTTAATATTAAGTTCAGAAAATTAGAAGAACATAAATTAAGTTTTAGAAAAAAAGAAGAAAAAGGTTGAAAAATAATATCCTAAAATGTACAAGTTTAGAAATCTCGGTATGCGATATTTAAATTAGGAACAGATGCCACATGTATGCTTCAAAGTTTTAAAAGCCATGTGATGTTACTGAAGCCCATCAAGAGATGCTCCTAATTTGTCCTTCTTTTATAGTATGTGCTGTGATGATAAGGACTTACAAGGAAATGGGTAAAATAAACTATTGAAAGTTCAGTGGTTACTTTCTTACTTACCATAGTTTCATAGCTATTATCAATAAATGCATAACTAAAATGAAATTCATAAACTGGTATTTTAAGAGTCTACATTCGAACTTAAAATTAGTGTTTGAATATATCTCAAGACCATGAATGAAATCTGGTTGCATGTAAAGTTTTAATGGTATGAGGAAATAGTTTATGCCTTCTCTCATATAAGGTTACATAAGGGCATTTTACACAAGTGTATGATGATCTTTGAGGATATTTCTCCCTCTGTGTTTTACTATGTTTTCTTTCTAACCAATCCCAATTCATTAGTCCTTTTTATTTCTGGGAAACTTTCACTTATCCTTTCATGTCATCTGTACATATATTATTTTATGTACTTATAAATTGAAGGACTCTTAAGTAAAAGAAAACAAAATATTTGCTATTCTAAGACTAAACTTGTTGTATGCGAGGGCCTACTTGTTCTTCCTGGCTTCCAGGCTAGCTTAGCCCCAAAATAACCACACAGAAATTGTATTATTTAAATCACTGCTTGGCTCATTATCTCTAGCCTCTTACTGGCTAACTCTCACATCTTGATTTAACCCATTTCTATTAATCTGTATATTGCCATGTGGCTGTGGCTTATCTAGAAAGATTCTAACCAACATTTGTCTCAGGCAGAGGATCCAGGGTGTCTCTCCAACTCTGCTTTCTTCCTCTCAGAATTCAGTTCTATCTTCTCTGCCTACCATAGTTCTGTCCTATCAACTAGGCCAAGGCAGTTTATTCATTAACCAATGAAAGCAACATATAGACAGAAGGACCTCTTACACAATTTCCTCTTTTCCAGTGGTGTGGGATAATGGTCAGTATTCTGTCAATTTTAAATAAACACTGATTGCAGTAGTCAAGCAGGAAGTATAAGTGGGACAACCAGACAGGAAGTAGAGGCAGGTCAATGAGAACAGGAGAATTCTGGGAAAAAGGAAGCCCATTACTCTGCAGTCCTTTACCAGCCACAGAAGAAACAATATGTAATTTCCCCGCTGAATAAGGTACTGAGCCATATGGCTAACATAGACAAGAATAATGGGTTAATATAAGTTATAAGAATTAATAAGAAGCCTGAGCTAATGGGCCAATGAGTTTATAACTATTTTAGACATCTGTGTGATTTCTTTGGGACTTAATGATCCTGGGACCTGGGCAGGACAGAAACCTCAGTCAACATAAACTCACTTAATTTGATTATCTTTGTACCTTTATTTCAAACTTCATAGCTGCATTTTTCTTAGTGTTGGAAAAAACTCATTGGGCACATAAGCTGTGCTTTACTTATACTACAAAACTACATATATGTGTCAAATAAACCAAATAGAGGACCCAGAAATAAACGCTTAAATCTAAAAAAAATTTGACAAGCACAAAACTGTATATTAGAGACAATTCAGTATCTTGAACAAATAATGGAGATAATAGGACATTGACATCCACAGGTAGAAGAATTAAACAAATTTCCCATTTCTCATCCTGTATGAAAATTATTTCTAAAATTGATCAAACACTTTAATATAAGACCCAAATATCTAGCATCAGGAGAAAAATGTAGGTTAAACATCTGAAGATATCAGTATAGACAAACATTTTTTGAAAAAGGCCCAAGTTGGTCAGAGTAGTGCTAACTATGGCAAATAAGACAGCATGATATTAAAAAGCGTCAGCGCATTAAAGGAAACAATTGAGTGAAAAGACAGGAGAATAATGAAGAGCTTCATTACTAAATATCTCACAGAAGATTAATATTTATAAAGAGTTAAAGAGGACTTAAAAAATCCAAGTAGTTCGGTCAATAAATGACTATCGCTGTTGCCTTTGCCACATCCCAGTGGTTGAAAATAAGTTGCAACTGTTGAAGATACACAAACTTCAGACACTAGACCTAAGATTCAAACATTATTTGAGAGGCTCATTCCAGAGGTATAGTTTATATTAAATATTTATATCATATAGGTAGATTCTATGTAAGCTGCCAAGGGAGAGAAAAAATCAACAGTCCACACAGCTATGACATCTATAAATCATAACAAAGACCGGCATGGCAAGATAGTCCTAAATGTATAATAGCGACATTCATTTCTTACAGATAGACAAAAAAGATCTAATTAAGTTTAATGTCTGCTCAACAGCAAGGAAGTCATGCTTAGTAATATAAACAAAGATAAATACCTGAGTCTAGCAAAGTCATTAGTCTTAGCGAAGAACTACCATTATTTTGTTAGAAGAGCATAATTGCTAATTTAAATCTAAATCATACCCTCATATTTAAAAGTATATCTTTAACATCTTATCAATCTTCCTTTTGTGTAAGAGACTATTACAGAAAAGCACCACTTGTCACAATGCGAGAAAAATTGTTTCTGGTGAGCTCAATACCCAATGAAATACATATACAGCCCAATTGCTACATCTAAGGCTCACTGAACATCACAAAAGAGGTGTTGAAAAGATTTTAAGACCAGGACGTTTATGTGAGATTGTGTCTCCTAGAAATGACAGGAAGAATACCCACAGTACCTCAAAAACATGGCTTCTAAAACAAATCTGAAAAAAGACAATGTGAACAGGCATGTTTGGTATGGGAAGTCCTTCTGTATATGTTGCATTTTTGGCTAATGAACAAGGAATCGGACTTGTCCTGTGATATAGTAGAGTAGGGCTAGGTAGGGTAAACTAAACTTAATGCTGGGAGAAAGAAGGCAGAGTAGAGGAGGCTCCATGTAGCCACCAGAAGGGAAAGATGCAAGCTGCCAGATGGAACCCTGCTGATAAGTCACAAGCTTTATGGTAAAATATAAACTAATGGAAAATGGGTTAATTCTAGATGTAAAAGCTAGATAGCAATGCGTTTAAGTGATTAGTCAAGAAATTCTTTAATTAATATAGTTTCTGTGTGATTATTTTGGGAGTCTTTTTGGCTGAGAAATGAACAATTGGCCTCCTACAAGAAGAAATTAAAGAATGTAAAATTTTCTCAAGACAAATTTCCCAGTGTCATGACTTTATTGTTAAATTCTACCATTAACAGCATCATATACATTTGTTAATATAAAACTTTGAACTATTTTTATCTGCATATTTACAAAATACCTTACATATTTGAAGTGAGGAGATTCTAGTAATAAGTCAAAAATAAGCACTGGCTTTTCAATAAAAATGCTGTTACCTATGACTCAGAGTGTAACAGACACATTAATTTATGTATATACAGGTAGCCATCTAAACGCAGGAGCCTATCCCTTCAACTCATTTCATCCAACTTTCAAATGAAGGGGCATGCTCGTGTAGAAGGTCCTTCTTTCTATGTGTGGCTTTCATTGGTTGAATAAAGAAATTGCCTTGGCCTTTTGATAGGGCAGAAACTTAAGTAGGTGGGAAAGACATAACTGATTTCTATGAGGAAGAAAGCATGGTAAGAGAGAGCAACCAAGGAGCCAGCTGCCAGGTCAGGCATGCTAAATCTTTCTCAGTAAGCCACGACCCCGTGGTGATACACAGATTACGAGATGTGGGTTAAAGCAAGATGTGAGGGTTAGCCAATAAGAGGCTAGAGCTTATAGGCCAGGCAGTGTTTAAATGAATAGAGTTTCTGTATAATCATTTTGGGTATAAGCTAGCCTGGTGGCGGGATGCAGTCCGCTCCTCTCCATACTACAGCATGCTGCTTTAAATACATACTAAAAACCATAAAATGAAAAGAAAATAAATACCATTGAAACCACTTGAGAAGCATCATTCCTGTTGAAAAATACTTTCCACTGTCCATCATTTAATCCTTGATCATAAGATGAGGGGAATACATTAATTTATTTTATAAATATTTAGAAGAATAGTTTGTTACTGTGTGTTAATTAGCATGCTATAATTATACAGCAAAAGCACTTAGAAATTAGAAAATAATGTGTAAATGTGAAGGCTAAAATAACACACTGACAAGCACTGATCTTCTCTGCTTTCTTCATTGCTCTATGTACTGAGTATATAATTTATAAACCAATCTTCTGCCAGTAGTTGTTATGAATTCAGGTAGGCCTAAGAGATATTTATCAGCTGAGTATGTATCTTCTAACACTGACAAAGACTGAGTTAATAAGAGCTACTATCATCTAAGAAATTCAATTTATAATTATGCTATTTTTTGTCAATACTTTGGAAAATAATAAAAGATGTAATTGAAATAAATAAATTATCCAGTTTCTTCATTCTGGAAGAAAATTGTTTTCCATTTGTTCATCCAGTAATTAAGATGTTTCTTTCAACAAACATCTATTGATGAAGTCATCTAATAAAACTATAAATAAACTTTCTGATTTATTAACTTTTAGTATAGAGTTTCATTTTCCTGAAAGTTTGAGATTACACATCAAAATGGTGCTGCAGTGTACATATGATGTATATTATAACAGGTGTATCATCAAAGACTAAAGCATTCAAAATATTGAGAGATAAATAAAAGCATATGTATTACAGAACTTCTTATTATTTTAGAAATGACTTTTTTGCCTATCAACTTACTGATAAGCAAAACATAAAATGATAAAATATGATAGTAAGATTAAAGGTGTTGAAGTCTTGATAGATGATAGATAAGTAGGTGGATTGGTAGGTAGGTACATAGATACAGCAGTTTTTTGTGATAGAAGAGAAAACATGCACAGAGAGGAAGTTTGTTCGACCAGGTCATGGGTGTTGCAGTTTAAACACTAGCTATGTTAGTCACAAAGAATTCAGAGATCATTTGCTGTGTTTATACTCTTTTAAAATTAGATCTTATTTCTTTCAGATATTCTGATAATTCTTTATTTATCCAGATAATTTTCTTTTTTTTTCCAAGACAGTCTTTCTCTGTATAACAAACTTAGCTGTCCTGAAACTATCTCTTGTAGACCAGGCTGACCTCAAATTCACAGAGGTCTGCTTGCCTTTGCCTCCCAAGTGCTGAGATTAAAGGTGTGAGCCACCACAATCTGCTGTTACTCTCAGTTTTATAGAGGGTTTTAATACTATTGCATCATTGCAAAGAATTCTTGAAATATAACATTGAAAGAGGGTGTTTGGTAATTGGTTTTTCTTTATTTAAACTTAGATGTTTTTGAAAATTATATGATGTTATTCATCAGCATTGCCCATTTATTTTTTTCTACTTTGGATCTATGTGCCTTATTGTAAATTTTATTTTCAAAACAGCTGTAAGCCTGGTATGATTACATATACCTGTAACATAAAGACTTGAGATTTATGGACACGTGTACCAGGGGGCTAAGGTTATCCTTAGCTCACAGTGTGTATGAGACTAACTTGAACACACATTTCTTTCTCAAACAAACACACACAAAATGAAAAAAAAAATGTAAAAACAGAACAAGAAACAGCTTTTAACTTTGGTTGTTCTCCTTTAATTAAATTCATAGAGGCTTTATCAGTTAGGCAGCTTTATGTGTATTTGTTGTCTTTTTCATTTTTAGCTTAGCATATTGCTTTGAAGTTTTTAATTGCTTATTACAATATATATTTTTCTTTTAGTTGAAAATAGATTTTTTTCTTACATGATTTATCCTAATTATGATTTTCCTTCCCTCTATTGTCCCAAATTCCTTCACACCTCCCTTGCCATTCAGATCCACTCCCTTTCTCCCCCTCTTTAGCAAATAAACAGGCTTTTAAAGGATAATAATAAAATAAATACAACAAGAAACTAAAACATCAGAATAGGACAAAACAAACAAAAAGAAGGGGAAAAGCCTACACAAGAAACAAACTCACTTATTAACACATACAAATATGCCATTAAAATGCCAAATTGTGAGATAAGGAACCTCCAAAGATGCTATTAAGTTCCTTCTTTGTTGGTCATGTAGTGCTCAGCATGAAGCCTACCCTTAAGAGTAGTATTTTAGAGCCTGCCTGCACCTAGCAGGGTAGGCGTTTTGTCTAAGAGCTACCCAACCAGCACGGACACCTGATCTCTGGGCGCCAGGAGAGCCAACATTGGGGTGAGTTTCTGACCCCGCGGTGCAAGCCCGGGACAGGGAACTCAGAAGTTCCTCAACCCCCTATCCTTCTTGGGCTCTCTGCAGGGCCTCTACTCTCTGCATACTGCCTCTTTCTTCCTATCCCACCCAGCTTGCATCCAGAACCCTCCTCACTTGGGCCCCACTGTCCTCTTTTGACACATAACATCACCCAGCCCAGCCTGTCTGGGCACTGGGTCGGAATCCTCAGGGCACCCAAGCGGGTGAGAGTTTCTATAGCCTGCCTGAACCAAGCAAGGTAGGCACTTTGTTTGTGAGCTACCCAACCAGCACGGAGACCTGATCTGGGTGCCAGGAGAGCCAGCACTGGGGAGAGACATCATTGGATACAGAGATCTGATCTAGGCACCAGGAGAACCATCACTGGGGAGAGCCAGCACTGGGAAGGTACATCAGTAGGCAAGGAGACCTGATCCGGGAAAAGAAGATCCATAAGGGAACATTTGGAGAAGAGATGGGCAGACGCCAA
>NC_022013.1:32027208-32036476 GCF_000317375.1 Microtus ochrogaster | reverse complement strand
GTGAGAGGAGTGGGGGGAGGGGGAGAAGGGTGGGAGGAGGGGGGGAAGGGTGGGAGGAGGAGGAGGGAAATGGGAGGCTGGGAGGAGGCAGAAACTTTTTTTTTCCTTTTCTCAATAAAAAAAGAAAAAGAAAAAAAAGAGTAGTATTTTAGATAACTTCTGGGTTATGGATGTGGTATATGTCCACTTCTTACTGCTCAACAGCCCCATTTAATACAAACCAATGTAGACCCTGTGTGTATTGCCTCAGGCTCTGTGAGTTATCATGTGCATCAATCAATACAGTTTTAAAAAAACTTGTACTCCTGTCATTTTGTTAATGCATATCATTTTTAGAAAATAATGAGTGCCATTGTGACACACCTATATATTTATGTAATAATGTTCTATCTTATGTATTCCAAATTTCCCTCTCTGATAATTTTGCTTTTTTACTGACATCCATCTTACAAAACCCATAATCTTCCATTTTCATGGTTTCCAATATATACCTTTTAATGAATAGGTTCTTGATAATTTGGTAGATATAAAATATATTTTAAGGCTGAAACTCCTTAGCTTCTATAATTTCCTTTCTATGTTCTTTCCCCCCCAACCCACATCACTAAAACCCTTTTTCCATATTCATGTCTCCTTTAGTTACTTTCTGTTGCTGTGATGAAACAATTTGACAAAGGCAACTTAGAAAGGAAAGCAGATAATTGACTGGTTGGTTACAATAGGTGAGAAACCATAATATCTGGACAAAGGCGTGAGTGCTGGTGGCACCAGCAGCTGAAAACTTTCTTCACCATCCAAAATCGAGTAGCAGAGAGTAATAAGTCAATATGGAGAAACTTCAAAGCCTTCTTTCTCCCAGTGACACACTACAGCACACTACAGCATGGCCACGCCTCCCAGTTTTCTCCAAGCAGCCTTCAATTGGAGACCAAGTATTCAAATTCTCAAGACTTACCGGGGATAGCTCGTTCATATTACCAGAATGTCTTTTGGGATTTGTTTGTTTGTTTGTTTGGTTTGGTTCTTGTTTTCTTTCCCAGCAATTATCTCTGCATCTTTCTTAAAGTAAAATAGTTTGTTAATTGGAATTTCTGCATGACTGTCCACAGCTTTTTGAATATCTGTTCTTTTCTGAGTTCTAAGTTTTTCATTTATATTTCTTCTGGCAATGACTCAACTTCAACTATGGAAGTCTGTGGCTGTCTTTCATTCATCAGTCATGTTCCTCCTACTAGAATTCCACTTTTAGAGATAATATTTCAAACTTGGTGGCTTTAACTGGGCTGTGATCCAGGACTTCTTTAGAATGGATGTAAAAAGAGTTGAGGTCACTGGTATGGAAAAAAAAAAGCAAGTCCAAATCAAATAAACTGAAAAGGGCAATCCTTGTCACATATTCAGATAGTTTTAAAAAAGAGTTATGTTAAAAAAATGAATTAAACTCTTTTTGATAAATATATCAAATTCCACACATGGACTTTTTTATTGTTTAATTTTGCACATTTTCACTTATTTTTTTATTTTTATTATATCTGGTATAAACAAACTAAATAATTAATGCTTGCCCAGTGTTAATTAGTGATGTAATTAAACAACTAATGACTACTAATATATTCCCAAAAAAATATTCATATGTATATAAGTAAGTTGTATGAAAAATAAGCATTTATGTTTCATGTTATTTTTATAACATTTCTTATAAAAATTATGGAAACAAATTTTGGTATATAAAGGAAAATGCATTCAAAATTTTGATATTTGATAATGTAGTTTTAATGTAAGAAATTTTAATATAAATTTATTTTTGCATTAGGTATATTTTAATATAAATTTATTTTTGCATTAGGTATATTTTGTATCAAGAATGTAAGGAAAATAGTTAGAGTAGAGCTTTGGAAATAGAGGATGGTATTTCTGAAGCTAGACAATAGTATGCACATACTTGGGCATCTCATCAAGGGGAAACAACTCCAGATTTTAAAATATAGTAACACTTAGACAGCTAAGTAGTTTGCTAGACAGTGTTGACTCATACTTTCTCCCCAGACTGGGATCAGTAAAAGCAAAGTTGTATTGTGCTATGCTATCACTAAAACTACTTGGTATTCTTAGGGATTCCACAAACCAAAAAAAAAAAAAAAGAAAAAAAAAAGAAAAGAAAAGAAAAAAAAAATGAGGGATAGAAAAATCCCAATTTATCTAGTATAGTCAATGTATTTTCCATAAAACTCTATAATACAACATTATACATTACCACCAAATTTGCAAAGTAAATTAAATGCTTGAAATTATAACCTTATAAGAAAAAAATACATCCCAAAGTTTTCTGATGCTCATGCTGCACAATTTTCCTTACAAAAATTCCTTTAATAATTTACATGCTTTATAAAAGTTATTTATGAAATTTCATTGTAGTAGGAGCTGCAGGATATATTCCACCACCCAGCTCCCGCCACCGGCTAGCTTTACCCAAAATAACAACACACAAACTGTATTCTTTTAAACACTGCTTGGTCCATTATATCTAGCCTCTTCTAAGCCCATTTCTAATAATCTGTGTAGCACCACTAGGTGCGCTTACTGGGAAAGATTCAGCATTTCTGACCTGGCAGCTTGCTTCATTGCATCTGGCTCTGAGAGGAGCTGCATGATTTCTGAGCTCACTTCCTCTTCCTCCCAGCATTCTGTTCTGTTTACTCCGCCTATCTAAATTCTGCCCTATCAGATGGGCCAAGGCAGTTTCTTTATTAGCCAATGACCTTCCTCTATCATTTCCCCTTTTTCTGTTTAAACAAAAGGAAAGGCTTTAACTTTAACATAGCAAAATTACATATAACAAAAGAGTTATCAAGTAAAAAGTACAATATTTACATCTATTTTATCTTTATCATAACTAAGGAAAACTATAACTATTACTAACTATTCTTCAAATCCATCAAAGACTCCAGAAAGATACAATATTACCTAAGCAAACAAGAAATAAGCAATTTACAAATTCTAAAAATGACAGAGACATCTCACTGCCTGGACAGTCACCCAAAGTTCTTTTGTACCATTGGGGCATCCATCTTCGGTCTACAGGCCCATAGTATCCAGAGACATTTCCATGAAGCAGGAAATTTCAGAGGCACGTCAGTCACTATCTGCTGTATCCTGCAGAATGTCTCACAAACTCTTTCATGAATCAGGAACCCCTATAGATCATCTCACCTTTAGGCAAGTTCTGCAGTCCTCTCTCTGAGGGTTCTCTGTGTACAGTTTATGCAATACTCTAGGCAAGAGCAGTTTCTTGCCCAAATGGCTATCAAACGTCATAAAGATCCTCTTCGATGCCCATCTTCCTCTTGAAGTAGATTGGTGCTGCCAGGAGCAGAGTGTCTCATTGTCATGAAAAGTCCTAAGTTATTAAAACATTAAATAGCATATTCTGTAGTCTTTGAAAGATATG
The DNA here is from genome assembly GCF_000317375.1 of Microtus ochrogaster. Lineage (NCBI taxonomy): Eukaryota > Metazoa > Chordata > Mammalia > Rodentia > Cricetidae > Microtus > Microtus ochrogaster. The sequence continues at coordinate 32,033,028 of NC_022013.1, read as the reverse complement.
AATAATGCCGATTTAACTGAAATATATCTCTATATATATAGAAAATCTAACTAACATGATTCCAAACTTGGCTATTATTAATGGTTATCCATTAACAACCTATATACATTACATTTTTAAATGAACTATACAATCACAATACCTTAATCAATATCAGAAATATATATATATACATATAACAAAATTGACCTTAAATTTATATCAAAAAATCAAAATCCATATCAATGCAAATTATTCATTTCTCTATCATATCCCCCTTTAAATGTAAAAGAACATTTATACACAATATATGGGAACATGGGTGCAGTTTTTTCTCTCCAAACCGCTTCCTGGTGAATGGGGGAGCTGTTATTCAAGTCTTTCATGGTATAACCTGTGTGCTAGATTCATCTCAGTCAGCAGTCGAGTGAAGTAATTTTTTGAAGGTGTTCACAGCAACCCTTCAGGAGGGCGTGGTCCATCATACCATATTGGAATAGAAGCAATCCACAGGGTTTCATCCTCTGTGAAAACAAAAGAAGAAACTCTTTTCCAAAGTATCATATCCTTAGATCCAAATTCTGAAGTCAAGGTATTTTCAAAATATCTATCTTGGATTAGTTCAACAGCATTTATAAACAAATATCTTTTATCAGCTGTTGCTCATTCCTCAGCATTCAAACAATTCAAAGAGAGCATAATAAAATACAGTATCAAGATTATCTGTGTATTTTCCATCTTTGTGTGGCTTTATTTTAATCTCTATTTCATTTCTTTTTACTTTTATTTTATACTCTCTGTATATCTTTGACCTCGAATAACTCTGTGGACCAGGCTGTCCTTGAACTCTCAGAGATCCAGATCCTGACTCTGCCTCCCAGGCATTCGGGATTAAAGGCCTGTTCTGCCACACCTTGAGGTCACAGAGGTCAATCTCCCTCTGCCTCCTAAGTGTTGGGAATAAAGGTGTGTCCTACCACACCCAACTACTCTCTTTCTTCCTTTTTTTGTTTTTTACTTTAAGAAATTTAACTTTTAGTCTGCATATATTTTCAACACACTGTAAATCATTTAGAGGTTTTCTTTGTTTTTGAATCTCTCTTTACTATATCTCTCTCTCTTTTTCTGAACACATGAGCCTTTAAATTACAGAGCAATATGGGTAGGATTAAAGCCGTGGCTTTGGCAGCTAGATCCAGTCCATTCCTTAGCTTTCCAGCCTCATGGCGGAGGTATCGGTTTTAGCCATGTTTACCGCCACAACCCTATGGCGTTTTAAGGTCCCTGCCAGCAAGCAAACTGCAGCATTCGGCTCACAGACCACATTCAGTCAGACTACTTGCTTGAGTCTGAGTCAGAGTTTGCCTTGGCAGGATGGCCCAGAAAACCGGCATTTTAAAACAGCACAACTTTTTTCCTGCTATGGCTGAAAACAAACAAGCATTCAGTTGGCTTTTATCAACACCATTAAAGTGTTTCATGGCAGGACCTCTTAAGAGCTGTAGGGTTTTGCAGCTAAAGCTGAGTCAGGAAGCCTCTCTTAGATGAGAGCGCTTGCTTGCCTCTACCAAGCAGAGTAGACCAGAGAAATTGTTGCTACCAAGAAAACATGCTTTACTCTATTCTTTCCCAAGCCTTCTCAGGCTTTCTGTGGATTCAGTTGTCCACACATTGGGCAGTAATTCTGTTGAGAGAGCTGCGGGCCTCATTCCTGCCACCCAGTTCTCAGCCACCTGGCTAGCTTATGCCCCAAAATAACAACACACAAATTGTATTCTTTTAAACACTGCTTGGTCCATTATATCTAGCCCCTTCTAGGCTAATTCTCACATATTAATTTAGCCCATTTCTAATAATCTGTGTAGCACCACTAGGTGCACTTACTGGGAAAGATTCAGCATGTCTGACCTGGCAGCTTGCTTCATCGCGTCTGGCTCTGAGAGAAGCTGCATAATTTCTGAGCTCATTTCCTCTTCCTCCCAGCATTCTGTTCTGTTTACTCCACCTATCTAAATTCTGCCCTATCAGATGGGCCAAGGCAGTTTCTTTATTAGCCGATGACCTTCCTCCATCATTTCATTACAAAATTTTATCCAAGTACATTATAGCACTAGATAATTATTGTTGTTGTAGTGTGTTTATGTTCATTTATGATTGTATGTGAGGGTATGTGGATGAAAAACACACATGTGGTAGTCAGAGAGGTCTAGACATTGGTTGAGTCAGTCTCTTCTTTCACTTTTACATGCATGCTGAAAGGAATTTATCTCCATGCTCAGCCTGCACTTTTATCTGCTTGGCAATTTCACCAGCCTAAAAATTAAATTATTTTAAATTTAAATTCTACTCAGAACTGGTTTCCTTTATATTTATCCAGTTGGACTACTAAGAGTAAATTTGAAAAATAATAACTTCTGAAATAAAAAGAATATCTACCAAGATAAAATCTGCTTCTAACTTATTAAAATTGCTTTTAAAATATCACTTTATAAATTGTATAGAATATAAATTATATTGTCATTGATGGTTTCTCTGATGAGTTCAGCAAATAACAAATTTGTCTTTTTTCTTACATAGATTTTCCCCCTCAGGAAATATTAATTTAGTTTAGCACAATGCAACAAATTGGCAAGCTACTATCAAATTAGTGTTCTCTTACTGAATATAATATGTCAGTCAATATTTACTTTAAATGCTGAAAATGCATTTCTAATAGAAATAAATATAATTGCCTCAAGGTTGTCAATTTTATAATTATTATTATCAATATTTATTCTAGTGTCCTTTAGAATAAGAGTTAAAACATCACATTCACATTTGGTTTTACTTTGATTATTTTTCTTTTTCATTTTTTAGTAATAACCAAGCTACACTTAATGTCATACAGTTTAAAAAAATGTAAACATACTGTCAACCGTAACTAGTCTTTATTTTGATTTCATATTAAGAATAAAAAATAGGCTGTTAATTGACAGTCATTATTGTGAGAGAGAGGGAGGACATGAGGCTGCCAAACACTCTAAGTTCTAACTGAATAGCAGGAAGGTTTTTTGGAATATAGTACACTATATGATGACAAAAGTAGATGCTTCAGATTGGCTTTAAAGTGAGGAGGAACTGGAGTTGGTATGTAAAATGAGAAATAATTTTAAACAAAAAATAATGAAGTGGAAAACAAAAGAAAAGTTCTAAACACACTTAAAATGGACAGAATAGTCAGACTGCAAGTAAACTGATTTCACAGTTTAATAATATGCATACAATCAAAGAAGCACAATATATCCCATAAACGCCTATAATTGTTTCGTTGCATTAAAACAGAATAGTCTCCATTTATTTCATAAAATAGGAATTGAGAAACACTAGGATTCAAAAGATTTCAAGATGTGGGTTGTTAGGAAGAGATGGTGGAGACCATGGTAATGGGAAAGTTGGGAAAATAAATACAATAGAAGCACATTGAATAAAGTTATTAATTGATTAATAATTAAAATATTTATAAAAATCTTTCTGGATAACAAAAATGTTTATTTAAGTCAAAATTGCAACGATATACAATAATTAAAATCCACTTTTTATTTTTATTTTTGTTTATCTTCATTTATTTTGTGTGTGGGTGTTTGTTCTACATATGACCACATCTGGATCTGGTGTCAGTAGAAGAAAGGATGAAGGATACTCTGGAAATGGAAGTACTGACCATTGCCAGGCACCTGCTTATGCTCAGACTCAAATCCAGGTCAAAGCTCTTAATCACTGATCCTTCTTTTCAGCATTCAACAACCACATCTCTAGTTTAACTTTTATTATGTGTATATAAGTTGTATTTTTATAGGTACTAATGTGTTACTAGATAAATATAAATGAACTGGAAACATAGTTGTTTAAAATATTTTGAAATATGTGAATAATAGTTATCTTGGGAAATATTACTTTAAATATAGCTGTGAAATGTAGAAATAAGAAACATCATTAAAATCCAATGCCTAAGAATTAAGTGCAACATATTTATCACATCAAGTATTTAAAAACAATCTGAAATGGTTTAATTTTAAATGCTTCAATAATTTTAATTATATAGCACAAACTATATTATAGTTATCTCAAAATTATATTCATTAAGTGGAGTATCTGTGTTTGACTTTTCAGTTAACTAACTCATGATAATTCTTCATTTAATGAAACTATGATAATAATTCTCCTAACGTTGAGCAGCAAATTTTATCTATTTGTCTCTTTTGTTAAATATATATATATATATATGTATATATATATATATATGAAACATAAAGCAGTACGTATAATATTTTACTATGTGATTCTTGAACTCATTTATGTTTTCTCTTAGCTTTTGAGGATAGGTTTTATAGAATTAATCAGAAAATTTACTAAAGAATATATATATATATAAAGAGAGAGAGAGGGAGATAGATAGATAGATAGATAGATAGATAGATAGATAGAGAGATACAGATACATTCAATTTGTTTTTAAACATCAAATAAAATTTTTCTTTATGACTGAAACTAATTCCTCCTAAGGAGTTTTGAATGGTAAGGAGGCTCTATTAATTATTCTTTGCTAAATTTATATTAAGTATATAGGATACAGTAACATGGAATTTTTGTTAATATAATGTGATGGTAACTTCAGAAAATCTCTAATTACCCATGAACTGCTTTCAGGCAAAGATGAGTAAATATTGGCCTCTGAGGAATGATATTGACTCTGTGAACTGAGATGAGAAGACAAAACTGAATCAGATCACACCAGTTCGTTGTGAATAATGGGGAGCACTAGCTGGCACAACATGCCTCCTGTGCCACTGGACTGTGCATACGTTTTAATCAGCCCAGTAAAGATCCCTCTGCTGGGTTTCCTCTTCATAGTGCTCTTTACCCTCCAACTGTGCACCCAAACCAATCCTTTCCCACTAAGTAGCTTTGCCACGGAATGGTATCACATCCTCAGGAAGGGTAACTAAAACAAATGCTTTATTCCTTTTTTAGATAGTTTTTTTTTTCTTTTTCTCTTCAAGGTACCAATGTTATTTCAATCCATATAAATGAAAATTTCATAAAATATTTAATAGTCTGCTTTTATGTTGCTGTGGCCAACTAAGGAAAGAAAGACTTATTTCAGTGCAAGTTTTAGATATTTCATTTCCTAGTCAGCTGTGTACTTTGCTTTTAGGCTCCTAGAAAGACAGAAACATGGAGGAAGAGCCTAGGGAGGAAGACTGTTCATCATCCTAGGCCATGATGCACCCTACAATGGCACATGCCCAGGGCTCCTCTTGCGTTAAGAACACCCAGAATTACATGCTTTACAATGTCACTTTGTGCAGATGTTTCAGCGTTAAAGTTACGTCAGCGCCTTTGTAACAGTGCTCTCTGCAAATTCGCTCTCACATATCATTTCAAAAGTCGTGACTAACCATCACAAGCCATATTCAATGAAGTCTTAGAATACAGAAATGTTCAAAATACTTCTAGTTGGGGTGCCAGCGGCAGTTTTATTACTGACAAATGCTGTCACATGTATCTGGAAAAACTTAATAAGTGCCAACCGATAAAGATAAAGTAAACATCCATCTTAGAATTACAATGGCACACAAATGAAAGAGAGTAGTTACTTTGCTTATTTCTTGACATGAGATAATTTTATAGTCGTTTTTTTGGGGAAGCCTGTGTCTGTACTTATTTCTTTTTTTTTTTAAATTTTATTTATTTATTAAGGATTTCTGCCCCCTCCCCGCTACCGCCTCCCACCTCCCTCCCCCTCCCCCGATCAAGTCCCTCTCCCTCGTCAGCTTGAAGAGCAATCAGGGTTCCCCGACCT
>NC_022013.1:32005568-32021381 GCF_000317375.1 Microtus ochrogaster | reverse complement strand
GTCGCTCCGGTCCCAGCCGGTCCCAGCCGGTCCCAGCCGGTCCCCGCTGGCCGTGATAGGCGTCCTCCGGCCGCGTCCCGGCGCCCGGTCTTCTGCTCTGTACTTATTTCTTTGTTTATTCATTTTTAATATACTTGGCACTCATATTTCTAAAATGCTAATTTTGTATATATAAACTCTGCTATTAATTTTCTTTACTGCATTTCAAATAACTAAAAATTAGTTTACTAAACAATCTCTACCATAAAATATGAAACATAATTTAGTTTACAATATAGGTGTTTTAGTTTCCTCTCTGGTAAGATAATTCTTATATAAATGGCTGCCTTGTTCATTACTTATTTTTTTTTCTTCTAATGATCTTTCTTCCATACAAGGTCAATAAACACTGATAAAATATACACTCTCAAAATGAGATGTAGTTGGATCACTAACCATGGAGAGAGAGAGAGAGAGAGAGAGAGAGAGAGAGAGAGAGAGAGAGAATAGTCTATTAAAAAGAAGATAACAATACACATGTAGACTAGAAGCAATTTTAATATCTAGTTTGCTTATACATTAACCTGTATGAATTGATGGAAATTTTGAAGGCACCAGCATTGAAGGATTTCAGTTCACATACGAACAGTTAAAGGATGATGGAATGTAAGGATGAAAATGGTATTTCAACACATAAGGCTCATACGTTGAACTCTTAGAAATAGTTGGAGCTGCTACAGGCAATTTATTATATCAGGAGAACTGAGAATTAGATTTTTTAGTGATTAATTCATTTTAAACTTGATAACAATATTGAGATGAGGTAGAAAATAGTGCAAAAGACTTGATTGAAGGCATTTCACTGGTAGCATGATTTTGAAAGATAAATTCTGACATGACCTGTCTCTCTGATTTCTGCACTCATGAAAAGAACAGCTCTGCTCTATCACAAATATTTGGTCTATCACAAATATCTGATCACTGGTTCAAAGTACTGAGACCACATAACCTTTGTCCAAAACATCTGAAATTGTGAAGTAAGATAAATCTTCTTGAATTTAAGTGGATATTCTCAGATATTTTGTTAGAACACCAAAAGAAAGACTTAAAATAAGTAGGTCAATATATTTGAATTTTATTTTTGTCACTATTATAGAACTGAAAAGCTATTTAAATGTTATATTTTATAATATATAGCCCAGTCAGTTTTCTAGTACCATTAAAATTATATTAGGCATAACTCAACTCCAGGATGAAATCCACTGTCTGCACATGAGAATTCAGTTTTCATACAGAGTAATTTATCAGGTGTTGATTTTGTTTTCTTTTGACATTATAAAGTTTCAAAATAAGTTATTGCAAGAATTCCTGTTGGTCAGTGATTTGCAAATGTTGGTTCCTATTCAATAAAATCTTGAAAACAGAAATCATTATCAACATTCTACCAAAAAAATCTAATAAATTTTGTTTGTTATTTTGTATTATTTTTCTTTTATTGAAAATGTTTTTCTTCATACAGTATATACTCCATATGGGTCCTCTTCTCCCAGTTATTCCCCAGCTACCCTTTCATTCAGTTGCACCCCCTTTCTGTCTCTTATCAAAAAACACACAAGCATATAAGGGTAATAATACAATGTAATATAATATATATCAAAGCCAAGTGAATCAGAACAGGAATAAACAAACAGGAGGAAAAGATCTCAAGAAGAGGCACAGGCAACTAACTGATACAGATGATGAGACCTACTCAAGAACTCTATAAAACAAAACAAACAAAAACTGAAGATATATTATATACACAAAGGAACTGTAGGGTAAAAATGAAATAGAATATAAAAGATAAAATTAAGGAAAATGAACAAACAAAAGAAAAAGCGCTGAGAAAACATTGTGAACAGAGAACCTCCAAAGAGTTTATCGATCTCTGTTTCTCTTGCCCATTTATAGCAGGACTTGTGGCCTACTCTAAGCAGCAGTTTGTTCCCCATGGAACATCCCTGTAGAAAAGTAAATTTCCATTTGTCAGTGGTATTCAATTGGAGATAGTTTCTGAGATAATGGTAAGGGCATGTGTCCACTTGCCCTTTTAGTTCTAGGACCCCATGTGGCACACACATGTGCAGTCTCTGCACGTGCTGCCTCAGTCACCGTGAGTACATATGTGTGACCATATTGTTTCCTTGGTTTCCTTCATTGCCCCTGCTTCTTCTTCCACAGGGTTCCCTGAGCCCTGAGAGGAGGGCTTTGATAAGAGAAATTTTCAATGTTTCAAGGTCCCTAACTCTCTGCTCATTTTCTATCTGAGTCTATTTGTTCATATCTGTTGCAGAAAGAAGCTTCTTAGCAGGTACTGATCTCTGAGTATAGTAGAATGTCATTAGGACTTACTTTATTGTACTGTTCCTTTAGTATAACAGTAATATTTCGTTTTCTCCTGAGTCCCTGGCCTATCTAATTTCAGACTCTTGGACAACCAGCAGTTACAGGAATGAGTTCTGCCTCCTGCAGTAATCTTTATATTTAATCTGCCATCGGTTGATTACTCCAACAAGCTTGAGGCACCATTGTACTAGCTTACCTTACAAGTAGAACATGATATCATTGTACATGCAAAGCTTTGTAGTTGGGTTGGTATTTACATATCTCATTTGATAGCATGCACAGTACCTTGGTACCAAAAAAAAAAAAAACCTTTAGGGATGGAGGCTCTATGTGGGCACAAGCTTGTCTTCTCCATGTTCAATGAGTTGTATAGCTGTTGTCTTCAGCAATAGGACCTTGCACAGAGTTTGTGGAAAGCAACTTATAGTCTTGGCAACAGCCTGGGTTGTTTCAGAATTCCCATGGAACCCTTTTAGCAATTATCTCAATTATTTATAACCCATTCTTAAAGCTTTGTTTGGTAACAAGAGATACCTAGTTGGGGCTTTATCTCATATATATATATATAGATATAGATATAGATATAGATATAGATATAGATATAGATATAGATATAGATATAGATAGATAGATAGATAGAGAGACTTCTCCTGTCCTCAAATGACCCTTACTTTTAACAGTCTTGCCAAATCCCTACCTCATCCCCATTTTGACTCCCTCCTCCTTATTGGATCCTTTCAATATAGCTCTCTTCATTGTCCATTCATAATTGGCTATTCTATTTTGCCTTTCTAGGAAGTTCTAACAATCCCTTCTAGTCCCTTTCTGTACCTAACCCTTACAGTTCTATGGAGAGTAGTTTGTTTATCATTGACTTAACAGATAGTATTCTCATAACAGTGAAAACAAATTGTATTTGTATTTTGGGTCTGAGTACCTCACTCAGATGAATTTTTTTAGTTCTATCCATTTACCAGCAAACTCTATGATTTCATTTTTTTAATGGCTGATGAATACTTTATTGTGTAAATATGCCAATTTTTCTTTATTCATTCTGCTCAGGGACATCTAGAACTATTTGGAATAGAATAGCATTGTACATAGTTGAATAAGAGTCTCTGTGGTGGCATATAAAGGATTTTTTATGCATATGCCCAAGAGTTATATTGCTGGATCTTGAGATGGGTCAATTCCCACCTTCCTGTGGAAACTCCATACTGATTTCCAGAATACACTAGCAATGGATGAGTGTTCCCCTTTTATCAAATCCTTGAGATCATGAGCCATTATGTTTTCTTGATCTTGAGAATTCCCTATAATATATTTTAATTATATTGACCAACTTGTTGCAATATCTCTTTTTTATTTAATTTTTTAATTCATTTTTTATAACAACCACAGTTCTCCTTCCCTCCACTCCTCCAGCTTTCTCCTACCTCCTCTCAACTCTGCAGGAATTGTATCCATTCCTCAGACAGAGGAAGTCCTCCCATGGAGAGTCAACAGAAACTGGCACAATGAGTTGAGGCAGGCCCAAGTCTGCCTCCCCCTGAATTAAGGCTGAGAAAGGCAATAAATAAATAAATAAATAAATAAATAAATAAATAAATAAATAAATAAAATAATAAAAAAATAGGGCATGGTCTCCAAATAGCCAGCTCATGCACCAGGGGTATATCCTGGTTCCACTGCCAGTGGTCCTCAAACTGGAGAAGCTACGCAACTGTTATCCACATGCTGTCTGGTCCCCTGCAGGCTGCTCAGTTGTAGGTCTAGAGTAAATGAGTTTCCATGAGATGGAGTCTTTTGTCTCTGTAGATTTTGCTGCCATGATCCTGACTCCCCTAACCCCCCATCTTACTCATATAATCCTTCCTACCTCTCTTTAATTGGACTGATTGAGCTTGACTTGGTGCATGGCTGTGGATCTATACATCTCCTTTTATCAGTTACTGGATGAAGTTTCCATGATGACTTTTAGGGTAGTCACTAATACGATTACAGGAGAAGACCTCATATCGATGTCATCTTGATCTTCTCACCATTTTTTTAAACCCATCAAGTACAGTTTATGCTAACTTTATATTCTTGGACAGGTGGTCTTCCACAGAAGTTTAGTTTACCTACTTGGGGACATGACCTTGTAGAAAACTCTCTCTCTTTATCTCTAAGTTTCTATAAATTGTTAATAGCTCTTTAGCTGGGGGAATTCATACTCACCTCCCATGTGCATGTTGATACTTTGTTTCTTAGTTACTCCAAGATAAATATGCCACTATAGTATTGTTATGGATATCTTTTTTGTTTGTTTGTTTTTAGTTTTTTCCGAGACAGGGTTTCTCTCTATTCCAGTCACTGTTGTAGTTAATTGGCTTTAGAGCTAGGCATGACTATTGGTTACTATTCTTCATTAGTCTCTTGTATATCTCCTTTTGATACTATCAGAGACAGTCTTCCAGTTCAGTACCAGTTGGGGTCTACCAAGCTGATTTTCTCAAATCAGGTGTGTAAGTGCATGATTTCTTGAACAAGAGTGACGTTCAGTAATTCCAAATTTTAGGAGGCAACCAAACAAAACAACAATAGTCAATATGGGATTGCCCTTTTTTTTTTTTTTTTTTTTTTTTTTTTGGATTTTTGAGACAGAGTTTCTCCATAGCTTTTTGGTTCCTGTCCTGGAACTAGATCTTGTAGACCAGGCTGGCCTCAAACTCACAGAGATCCGCCTGCCTCTGCCTCCCGAGTGCTGGGATTAAAGGCATGCACCACCATGCCCAGTTTGGATTGCCCTTTTAACTATTTATTTGGTTCTGAAAAAATTAATGCAAACACAGATCAGCGGCATTAAATATTTGAAAGGGTCTATAGATACACTCTAACATTCAAGCAATCCCCATCATCTCCTTAATTTAATTTAATTTACTTAATTAATTTATCTATTTATTTATTCTTTGTGTCACTTGGAAAATTTATGGGGGGATTTTCATTCTTCTAGGGTATTATGAATGTGCAGTATAGGTTGTTTCAATGTGGAATTTGGAAGGTATATAAAATTGATTTTTCTTTCTGACACCAATATGTGTGATAAGTATTTCTAAATAACATTTATCCTTGCTAGCCATTATTTCTGCAGCTATGAGCTAAGAATGATTTATTTCTGTTTCACCCAGCATTTCTTTAAATTCTAGGTTTAGGGTCTTAATGTCTAACTTGAAGTTTATTGATATGATAGACTTGAAGTACATTTACTAAAAGCTTGCTAGTTTACTATCCCTCTCAGATTTTTAATTAACACTTCTAGAGTTTCTGATTTTTTAACTAAACCCTATCATCTAGAAATATCTGTGAGCTGAATTTTCTAGTAGTTAAAACTCATTTATACAGTGATTAAAACCACCATACCAATTTGTTGTCCATTTCTAGTCATCCCTTAAAATGTATATATGAGCAACATTACATAGACTCAGGTTATGTTTAGGTATATACATATATTCATGCAATAACAAGAAATAAGAAAGCCATTATTTGAAGATGTGTGGGAATCATTTTTGAAAGAAATTGAATGGAATGAAATGGGAAAGATAAATGTAATTATATCATAACCTCAAAAATTAGTAAATTAAATGAAAAATTTATTATACAAAAAATTATAATGCAAAAGTTTATTTTAAAAGACTAGTACCTTGCTTAACATAAGTGTTACAAAGAAAAACATATATATATATATATATATATATATATATATATATATATAAATTTTCTGATGTAAATATTGCTCTTACCATTAATCATAGAAGTTAACTATTGATTAGTTTTATTTTTTAAAATAATTATGGATTGTTTCAATACATGTGTTGAGATTATATAGTTTCACACAATGTTATAACTAGCTCTGAAGACATTTGACTACTTGAATAGTTTGCCTTGCCTAATTCATTTTTCAGACATCTTATTTTCATTTGTAGCTCAGCCACTTACCCTAGAAGAATCGAGGTACATTGCTTTTATGGGAATTCTGTGGTCCCTCATTTTAAATGCTAAGTTTATTCTTTCATAATAACTTTCATTGGTTCTAACCATTCCTTTCTCTGCTCCTCCAAATAGTTTTTCTATAAGTAGGGAAAAACTATGTTAGTTCTTTTTTTAATTCTTCCAAAGTTATCCTCCTTACCTGTTATTTTTTGTACAGACTTAAGGCTATAAAAATCATGGTATGGTATTTTGCTTTTACAGAAAGCATTGCCAAAACAGGAAATCTCAATGTCTTGATGCCTGAAAGTTTATTATCTTACAGTTTTGAAAACCAGGCACCCAGTGGTCTCCATGGGCTTCTGTGTTTCTATCTGCTTCAGGTAGCATCTTACATTCTTCTGCTCCAGAATTTACTCCAAGACACTTTGAATACTGATGATGTCCCTGTGGTTCGGAGACCATGGTCTATGTTTCTTTACTGCCTGTAGATTATACTTCTTTACAGCTTAATCCAAAAAATAGTGAATTAATTCTCTGAAAGTTTCATACAGTGTATTCTCGGTACTCTCTTCTCAGACTCCTTTCAAATTCATACTCTTTTCCCCACCCACTCAACTTTCATATTCTTCATTTAAAGGAAAGAAAAATAAATCAAGACCAACTTGTGTATCGATATTCTCTTGGGCACATGGTTTTCTAATGTAGTTTGGTCAATATAACAGGTGATACACTCTTGAATCAACATATCAGGGCTCATCTCCTGAATTAGAGACACACTCAGTAAAGAAAGCTGACTTTCCCATTTCTCCCAGAATTTATTGCTAGTCAAGATCTCCTAAAATTAAAGTAGATTTAGTGCGTACACTCCTCCTCAATTCTGAGATTTCTGTCACACGTGAGTTTGCACAGGTATTTACACATTACCAAAACTTCTCTTATTCGAAGCTGCCATATCTTGTCCTGGAAAACATAGTTTACTTGTAGCAATTCATTGCCTGTGGCTTTTATAAATATTCTCTCACCTCTTCTCTGAAGATCTCTGAGCATTTGGAAGGAAATAATATAATAGATGCTCCATTTAGGTGTGAGCTTTCCATAGTCTATTTTTCTCCAAATTTTGACTGGATCTTGGTCTCAGTGCTTCATGCCATCTTTCTGGTGTAAGCTGAGGACATACTAATCTATTGGTAAAAAATAAGTCATTAGTCTGTTAATTTGGTAGAATATTCATAGAAGATTTTTATCTTAGTGTCTGTGATTTCTTTTGGCAAAGAAAGTTTTTTTGGCCCTGATAATAGTATCAGGTATAGGTTGTACCTTGTAGAGTGATCATTCTGCAATCATAAAATACACAGTTAATCCCAAAACATTTCTGCAACTATTGCACCAATGGGCATATCGGGCCAGGCAGTCATTGCTTTGGCTGGCAGAGTTCTCAGCTGGGTATGAATGTTAATTACTTTTCTTGTCTGGAAGCAAGAAGGCACCTTTCTGGACCATGATAGCCATACAATAGAGATGACTCTTCCAGTTCAATACCATCTTGGTTTCTCCACAAGTGTCAGGTGTCTTCAGCAATAGGATCTTACTAACACATTCTGAAGGATAATTTTTAAAAAGTCATTAGATTAAGTTTGGGGATCTATGTAATCTCACCAACTAACAGCTTCAAAGAAGTAACTCATCCCTGGATCTTGACTTTTTACTCTTTGCCTGTGTCTGCTGCCTTGTTCTCTTACGGTCCTTTCATGTCCTATTCAAAGCTTGCTATGTTGGCTTTTGTCCTCAGACTTCAGATCTCTCTTGCTTTCCCTTTCCCTTCATCCTAATCTTTCAAATGTCTTTTCTTTAGCTTCTGACTGACTTTAGAACATGTGTTGAGATAACACCGTATACATAAAGGGCTGACATAACATTTCATCAGTGCTAAAGTGAATAAAATCAGTGAGCCACTACTCAGATTGTCATGTGATTAGAAAAATCAGACTCAGATTTGAGAATATATCTTCTAGGGTGACTGCAAACTATAGAAATGAACAGAAAAGATAACGAGTTTTTTTTTTCCAGCCATCGTCCTGTTCAGTATGTGGGTTTCACATGCTACACTCTGGGTACAAGGAAAAAAAACTTTGAAAAACATCACAGGAGAGTGAGAGCAAAGCATGTTTCTAGTTGTTGAAGTCAAAAGTCATAATGATTCAAATTCTGCTATAATATTTGGTGACTTCAAGAATGTTGTATAACCACCAACAGGCAAGTCACCATTTTCCATTTATAAAGCAGATATTATAACATTCCTATTCACAGGGCCATGATAAAGACCTTTATTGTACTTAAAAGGCATATTTTTAGTATTGGATCTCATGTTCAGGCTTTGCCCTGATGTTTTATCTTCATCACTCCTGGGTTTAGTAACTGACATGAATCCTGATTGGATGGGCGTATTTGGGCTGTTTAAACATTGTGTGTTCAACTCGGTCCTTGATTTAATAGCTCTGTATTGCTCTCCTATTGAGTAAGACTGCTAGGAGTAGCTGCTACTGTTCCCTTTTTGTATAAAGATAATATTCCCTGAACACCTGAAGAGCAGTTTGCTTCTGGCAAACTGCAAATGGAACACCTGCTTACGCTATACATATGGGATGTCTGCAGTGGCTCAGATTCTGGCAACTCATTTTGCCTGGCACTTCTTTAGATGACATGATTTGGAAAAGGGTACATCCCACAGAATCTTAAGGCCTTTCTGTAGCACAAATTGTTGGAGAAATATGAGGAAAATGATAATTTTAGCACCTGTGTTTGTTTAATTCTCAGGAAATTAACAACTGGTGTCTGTTTGTTGTGAGAAAAGTTAGAAGTATTGGTTGAAAGAAAATAAATGAGGTTCTGCTTAATTCCAGATTCCAAAAGCTTTATATAACATCCTGAATAATTAAAATATATCCCCCAAGGATACTAAATGAATCCCAGGCCAATTCTTACTATAACATTATCTTGATAAAGATGTTTTATGAAAATTCTAAACTTTCAACAGATGTTCTTTTAGTGTGACATAACTAATGAAATATGCATTTATGTGGCAGGATTTAGAAATGATAATCTCCACAAGAAATAATATTCAAGAATAAGCTGTGTAGTTCAGTATCTGAAATAGACTTACAACATCAAATATTAGTTCCACTATTGTTATAAAGACTCTCATTAAGGATTTATTGTGAAGCAGGTAGTCTGCTTTCTCACCAAATTGTTTGCTGTACAATCAGACATATAACCAAGCTACTTATGTGTTGACTATGTAGAATGTGATCCATTTTGTGAAACCTCAGTCACTTCATTTTTATACTAGGCTATTATCCCTCTGTGTCTCTATAAATGTGTATTAATGAAAAGAACAAAAGTTATGTGGATAGGGAAGAGGGAGAATCGAGAAAAAGTAGGATAAAGAAGAATGTGGCCAAAACATAGTCTGCAAAACTCACAAAGAACTAATTTAAACAAATGTTTAAAAATGGACTGGGATAGACAAAGTATATTTTGTCATAAAACTGTGTCTGTAAATACATGGATTAATTAATGGTGGTTGCTGTTTTAATGAGTTGATAAAATCCAATGTATGTAAAACTCAAGTTAGATTCAAATAAAAACAGATATTTCAAATATATTAAATGACAATTTTAAGAATAAATATTTTTCATTTTTTAGAAAACTTTACTTTCTTTCATTTATTTTTTTTGTTCATTCCTCATTGATAAAGCAATTTCCTTTATCTAAAATGATAGAAAAGAAACAATTTGATAAAGTTGAGACTTTAGTTCCTATGATAATTTTAGTATTGAAAGACAAAAATTGTATTCATTAAAAACTGAACACTAACACAATATAATAAAACCCTGAGATTTTGATAACTGACAAAAGCTGTGATAGATGAGCTCATAGGCACTCGGAGACCCTCAAAACTACTTTCATCTAACACTTCAATATTGTCAATTCATCCATGTCATGCATACGTCCAGTATTTTGACCACCATCCAGTTGGTGGCTCCTTCCTGTTGATTCTTTCTTTTGTCTTGTTTTTTTTTTTTAAGTTTATTTTTGTTTGATACTTTTGTGTTTGAATTGAACCATGTTATTTTACTATAGTCATATTCATTGTATAGAGTTTGATAAAGTTTTATTTTTAATTTCTGGGAGTAAAGACAATTTGGTCATGACACATGATGCCTTTAGAATATTGTTGAGTTATATTTGTAAGTATTTTGATGGACTTATTTTCATCCCTGATTATTGGAGAGTTTTACCTCTAACTTTCATACCTTTGCTTTGTGTTCATTTTAGTTTTCAGGCTTTCACATCGTAGTATTACTGGATTAGCAAAATGAATTTAGCAATATCTCCCTTTCTTCTATAATATAAAATAGGTTATAAATCATTAGTGTTACTTCTTTATTTTCCAAAGGCTTTGTGGAATTCTACAGTGAATCTAAATAAAGGCCCGATCTTTTTATTAGTTTGGAGAATTTTTATTACTTCTTAAGCTCATTGTTCATTATTAATCTGTCTTAGTTGCCCATGTACTCTTGGTTTAATGCAAGCATTTACCTTCTATTGAAATGTCTTATTGAAATATCCAAGAATATCTATAAAATAAATAAGGAAAGAACTTTTAAATAATTCTAGAATCAAATTAATATGAAAACACAACATAAATATCTGCATCAAATATCACACTGACCATCAAATTTTCAGGTCAAACTTAACTCACAATGCATCATTGAAACATAGCCTATAATTTTATGTAAGTTATTATTATCTTAAAGATACATGTCTCTGCATATATATATATATATATACATATATATATGAAAGTATTAATATCTAGGTATATTAGAACTCTCCCCATGCCCCCCCATATTTTGTTGTGCAGAATTACAGGTTTGTTTATTTATTTATTTATTTACTTATTTATTTATTTATTTTGGTGGACAAGTTGATAGGTTGTGCTAAAATTGACGACATGTATATACCTATTATATAATCCAGCAATTTTTCTCACTTACAAACTATCACAAAACTTGTGCATTTTAACACAAGATATATACACTGTATCTTTATTAATAGTTGCCAATAATTAGTTACATCATACATGTTCATTAAAACTAGAATACATGAATGGAGTATGTGTCCTGTTTGGTTTTCATTAACTTTACACACACCTAGACATATGTGGGGAGGGGAATCATAAGTGAAAAAATATCTCAAGGCAGCCAGGAAGCATTTTCTTGATAAACAATGTCAGTGGGCCCAGCACCCTTTAGGTAATACCAGTTTCTGCAGAGGAGTTCCTGAATGGTAAACAACCAGACTAAATGAACTGTGAGAAGCAGTTAGTCAGCTGCATTCCTCCATGTGCTCTGCATCAGGTACTGCGTCCACCTTCCTGCCTTTATTACCAGTTCTTACTTCCACTTGTTATAGAGCACAATTTGAGGGTTGTAAGATGAAATAAACCACTCTGCTTGTTGCCTTTGATCCATGGTCTTTAGCACAGCAAGATAAACCTAATTAAGATAACCTACATACTCAAAAGGCAAAAAAAAAAAGAAATACAAAATTAGTTTATAAGTTTCTGAAGGATATTTTTTAAAAAAAATGCTTTACTGTAGAAATTCCAGGTACCCTCAGAGTTGTCTGAGAAAGCATGATAAACAGAAAAGTAGAATAGTGAAAGTAACAGATGGAGGGAGGCATTAAAATTAGTCAGAGATTATTATTAAAATATTATGTGTTAAATATAAAACTAAAGCAGTAAAACTGCACTAAAAATAAACTGAGGAATTCTGTGAATACCATAGAAAACTGATGCGGATTTTAAAATAAGGAATAGGACATTTGACGACAGATCAGTGGAAAGTATTCCCTTATAGCATGACTGAAGGACTCTAATAAATTACCCTGTTAATCACCCCAGTAGGATACTATCAGCTTTGTAATATAAAGAGAGAGAGAAGATAAAATAGCCCTAAAAATAAGATGGATGAGCATGTCCATTTATATTAAGAGAACCAGTCGATTATCTAAAGGCATGCTAAGATAAAAAACAAACAAACTGAATACCAAGAAAAAAAGCAAGAGAATGGGTACTAAATCAGAGATAAATGTCTGAAAATCGATAGGAAGTGTTACAACCTAGAGGGAAGAATTGAATTTTCCATCTAGATATCATCACAAAAATCATCATTTGGTTTGTAAGAAATGAACACTTCGTCAAAACTGTCAAATGTTTATATTTTGTACATGTGACTAAAGACTACAGTGTGTGTGTGTGTGTGTGTGTGTGTGTGTGTGGTGTATATTTGAACTTACTTAAAGGTATAATGCATTCCTTCAAGTTCATCTTCCTAAGCTGGTTTACAGTTAGTTCTGGATAGTGAAGGGTTTATGTGCCTTAGCAAAAACAGAATAGCACCACTACCAAGAGAAAATAAGTTTTATGATAGAATCATCATGTCATCTCCTTAAATTCTCCTTCTGCAAAGGCCACTAGCCAACCATACACCAGAGCTATCCTAAAGAAATGTGTCAAAGGAAGCAAGTGCTCCGAACTGAAGTACACCTACGGCAGGTGTCTGTTTCTAACATTCCTGCTATTCAACACTAAAAGGGAAACACATTGTTCACGGCCCTATTTCTCCGGATGATAATAAAATCATTAAGTGTTAGTTTTTCATCTCAATAGGATGGGAAGGAGACTATTAGCATTATATAACTTCACTGACAACCTGGTCTGATAAGAAGTTGTGGCTTGATATGAGAAAAAAAAAATTTTTTTTTTTTTTTGGTTGGGAGCAGTGAGACCCCAGATCCTGAATTTCTTGTAATCCCCTGATCTGAATGCCTACAGCTGCTCTGAACACAAGACCTTCAGGAGTTCCTGATGGCAGGAGAGTGGTTTCTGGTGTGTTTGGCTGGGGCGTGGCTATCTCTATATAATCTGCCCCTGAACACAATAAAGGGACATTCTTGGGGAATTCAAGCATGAACCGTGTCGCTGTCTCTCTGTTTGTGTGTGTCTGTGTGTTTTAACCTCCAACCCTTTTGCCCGAAGCTCGGTAACTGGGTGCCAGCGCACAGAGCGCAGACACGGGGGCACAGTGCGCGGCATTTCTTCTTGTGTAAAGAGGAAGAATCCATTGTAATCTTGGTTAATGGTCCAAAATAAATATCATTCATAAATTAAGTTAATGGCCAGGAGATGTTCAATGCTTTATAAGTTTGCAAATGTTTAAAATTTTATTTTATTTTCTCTCTTCTTTTTTATTACTTTATAAATAATACCAATCAAAATTCCCACTTTCTCCCCTCCGTGCACTTCCCCCCTGACACCCCCCAACCCCCTCCAGTCCTAAATCAGGGCAATTTGCATACAATGCTGAGGCATGTTGAAATATCCAATATTTTTGTGTTATAAACTCAATAAAAATCAATCTATTTTTTCAATTAGAATGAAAAATAATTCCTAGGTTTTTTCCTTGAGGCCATCAACTAATTTAGTATACATAAAATATGTTATAATTAACAAAACAATTGAGTAGAAAAAGAAGGCTTTACAAAAATCACAACCATATCTTTTAAAAAACAAAGATGAAGATACCATCTTAGGTCAGTTTAGTGGCATATAAATTGTTGGTCATTGAACTATTTATCTTGTGAGAAATATTTTGAGGAAAATCATCCTAAAACAAATCAGGAAAGATACCTTGAATTAGCAATAAAATACAAACCAATATAAGAATGGGCTATGAAAGAAATTTGACACCTGGTCTATGTTTTTTCCTTTGTATTTGGGGATTCCCAAATAAATATCAGATTTAGGCCAACTCATCTTATAAAATGATAAAATCATAAATGAATGTGATTAAACAATAGAAATATATTTATAAGTTCTTATCAATAAATGCACTTGGGCAACTTTCCTGTCTGTTCACCTTATTGTTAACAAATACACAGTTTTGTGTTTATAGAATATAGACAATAGAACCATGTTGAGTATCTAGAGATTCTGCTAAAATCCTGAAGTGTTTGAGCTTGCTTGTAATCCAGGTACTGGGAAGATGAAATAAGCAGATTCCCAAAAGAATATGGCTGTTTAGTGTACATAAATCAGTGAGCTCCAAGATATAATGAGAGACTCTTTGAAAACTGAGGCCGATAGTTCCTGAGGAATGGAACTTGAAATTAAACTCTGGTTGTCACATGCTTGCACAAACATGTGCACTCAGAAACACTAATGCGTACATGAAAATCCACACAAATATCTACACACACACATTACGTGATCGTTTTGTTATATGTATTTCGTTTATTTGCTAAATTGATCATCTTTTAGTCTAAACTATTCTGTCAGTGTAGGTTTTATAGTGGAATATATTAATTTTGATGTTAACACAGCACTTCTGTAGTACTACAAGATGAATGAATTGACAGACAAACCCACATAAACCATAAATCGCTTCCAAACAGCAAACATCAAACTTCAGTCAAGTATTTTGATGTTTTAACTCTCCTTTTAGCCATTCATGACTCTTTTTAAATAAAAATGTTTCTACATGGACAACAACAATGGCTTTTGGTATTAGTGTTGAGTTTGGATATGTGATCTACACATGTGTGTACCTTTGAGTGTATAATGATTGATCTGTGTGTGCATGTGTGTATGTGACAAGGGGTGAAGGCAACATCACTTTTTGTTTCTTTTTTATTGTTTTTCTATTGCTTTTCACATTATTTATTGAAATACAGGAACAGCAAATTTTTATATCTGTAGCTCTCTGAGTTGGTCAGTCTTTTTGACCATCAAGCTCCAAGAATCTACCTGTCTCATACCAGCCTCCATTACTGGGATTACAGGCGTGGCTGCACCTATCTTAAATGAAAGAGCTGGAAAGTCTTATTCAGTTATTCATTTTTGTCTAGTAAGAATATTACCAACTCTGTCATTTCTCCAATTTTAGCAAGAAACTTTCTAAATCAAAAGAAAAGTAAATTCTGATATATACATAAAGTTCTAAAATATGCAGACATATGTAATATTATTAGAAATCTATAAATAATATACTTACTACTGGATGCTTGGTTGTCTTCTTCTTGGATCAGAATGTTTGATCTGACCATTTCTTTCAAAACTTTACTAGACCTAATAGCTATAAACAAAATTAAACAACATAAATACAGTGATTGAAAGCACAAATTTAAAATCTCTCCGAAAAACTTTTCAAAATTAGGAAGAAAATTTAACAATAGGATAAAGGAAGGTTGGATAAGGGAGCACGGAAGCACAATTCTTAGTTAAGGGAGCCACCTTAGGGTTGGCACGAGACTTGAACCTAGAGTGGCTCCCAGGAGCCCAAGCCGAGGTCCCCAGTTAGTTCCTTGGACAGCTGAGGATAAAGAACCTGAAATGACCCTATCCTATAGCAA
>NC_022013.1:31997016-32005069 GCF_000317375.1 Microtus ochrogaster | reverse complement strand
GGAAACTTGTTTATTTTTTTCTTTTCTCAATAAAAAAAAAGAAAATTTAACAATATCTCAGAAACAGAATGTTACTTGAAAATAATTACAACTCTTACACTCTAACATGAATTTTTACAATTATATTAGTTTTACATTGTAGTAATTATAACAAGAAAATAATAAAATAATAAAGAAAAGTTATTCAGTAAAAAAATTTCAGGGATATTTTTATGAAGCATGATTAATAAAAACTTAAGATCAGAAACTGGAGTTTGATCTGAAGATCTGAAGAGCAAAACAGACAGCCACTGACTCTTACCTCGACCCCAGTCTGAAATGATGATTTTCGATCTTCATATGGAAGCTATGCTGGGGCAGATTGGAGCTGAGAGTATTAGTTTTTCTCTGGAACCCAGGTGGTGAGGTTTGGGTCCAGCTCCTTGAACTGGAATTCTAATCCCAACTTTGACTGGGCTGGTGAATAAAAAGCTTCAGCAAATGTTAGCTTCCAAAGGAAGCACAATTAATAAAAACTTAAGGTCAGAAACTTGAGTTCACCCTGAAGATCCAAAAAGAAAAACAGCCAGCCACTGCTTTTTACCTAACCTCAGTCTGAAATGGTGATCCTACCTCTTAGAATATCAGAAGGAGACTGTTTCTGAGAGCTATCTCACCCCATGTTATATTCCTCTCTAGGGCTTCTATCAAAGGCATGCACTACTGGTATTAAAGGCATGTACCATCCGATTTCTATGGCAACTAGGGTGGCTGCTGGGATTAAAGGTGTGTGTCATTGTGGCTATGGGGATTAAAAGTGTGTGTTACCATAATCTGGTGTGGAAGGCTAACCAGTGGGACTGTTTTTCTCTCAGATTTTTCAGGCAGACTTTATTAAAATACAATTCAAATGCCACTACATTTTTATATATTATGACAAATTAAAAATAGTAAAAAGGAGTGGGTCAATTCTGCAATAAAATCAATACTATATCCAAGAACATAGGTAAATAGTAGAATAGTCATTCTTGGAATTCAGTATTGCAACTTAGATATCTCATACTGCTTATGAGTTTCATTAATCCAGTATGTGTAACAAAATTCAATAAGAAGACCATATACTTTACAATATTACAGCTATAACAGCTTCGCAGATAGCATGAAAGGATCAGAAAATTAAGCATAAAGCACAAGACAACAATTCTTCTAAAGAGGGTAGAAGAGTAAAACTCATGAGATCTTCCTTTCTCCCGCTACTCCCCCACTTTCTCTTTCCATGTTGTGCAATGAGCAGTTTTGCTCTGCTATGCACTGTTATGAGGATAAGATTTTTGCTTTAGCCTTAGCTCTGATCTAAGGGCAATGGAGCAAGCAAATCCCAAACAACATTTCTATAATTAGGAGCTAAAATAAATCTTTTTTTTTAATTTATTTATTTATTGAGGATTTCCGCCTCCTCCCCGCCACCGCCCCCCACCTCCCCCCCCACCCCCCGATCAAGTCCCTCTCCCCCATCAGCCCGTAGAGCCATCAGGGCTCTTTAATCAAAAGAAAAACAACAATACTGACCACAAAGTACATATCATTGAAAAATATGCATATTAAGTGCAAGTGACCAAATACTTTGTAAATTAAGAAAATAAAATGAAAAAAATCTTACTGTGAAATATGCCAGTCTAAATATGAAGTGCCAAGCTATGTATTGATAAAATAAACTCCAAGCTACATATTTTAAATCAACAACAAAAACGAAGCAAAATAAACAAAACCATATAAGAAAATGTAAATGAGCATTCCAGAATCAATGAGGAAAGAGAAACCCTGTTAATACAATGCCATAAAAGTGAGTAGCCACCTCGGCAAAGGGTTTTATTGAATCCTCTTCCTTGTGACACAATACCTGCCAAGAACCACTTAAGGATGGTCTGGTCTATTTTGGCTAATGGCTCAAGGGGAGTCAATCTCGGCATGGGTGGCATGAGAATGGGAGCACAGCTGGTCACAATGCACGTACATTTATAAGACACAAGGAAAATACTGTGCGCTGGTAGGTTTACTTACTTTATATAGATTTTGAGCTCCTAACTCACAAAATGGTGACATATCCTTAAACCAAGCTACAAAATACCTCTCAGACATGCTGGAGAATTTGTCTCTGAGAAGAGTGAGCAGAATCCATAATAGGCTCCTCAGTCTTCTCTCAGAAATCAGGCCTCAATTTCAATTTCCTAAGACTGAGCAAACTGTTTCTGAGGAAATTATTTTTATTCCATACATTTAACATTTGAAGATGGTTTACTACAGACATGGTGAAGTGATCACTAGGAGAATATAGTTTTCTCTGCGATTCTTCACATGGTTACTTGTGGCTCTGTAGCAGTGGTCAGACATATCAACTCAATTCTGTGAGGAAGTTTCATGGTCAATAAATTTCTTGCAAATATGAAAATAGTGCTACATGTTATGCCTCCTATATGTGTCCCTATGTGCCATTTTACCTTACAGCTACATCATTCTAAATGTCTTTACCACTATCAAATATTTTCTGTGTTTAATCTCTTGCCTCACACCTTACTTCCTGCCATTCAGACTCTTTCCATTTCAATATTATCACAGAGATACTATTCTAAAAAGTCCCTTTTTGCAAGTAAAGTCATATGATGAAATTAGGAGATTAGGATGAAACATTATCAGTTTCCAGTATAGTTAAAAATTGGCATGGAATGTCTAACATGAAAATTCACATTGTGTTCCTTATAGTTTAATTACTCTATGTTTGGAAATTACCATTCTTAGTATATTCAAATGCTCATTCTCTTAGTTAGGGTCTCCATTGCTATGAAGGTACAGTAAGACCATTGCAACTCTTATAAAGGGGGACACTTAATTGTATAACTTATAGTTTCTGAAATTTAGTCCATTAAATTCTCAGAAGAACATAGCAGTGTGCAGGCAGAAAATGCTGGAGAAGGAGCTAAGTATTTTACACCTTGATCCATTTGCAACAGGAAGTGAACTGAGCTACCTAGTATGGTTTGAGCATATATGAGACCTCAAAGCCAACCTCCACAGTGGCACACTTCCTCTAACAAGGCTATCCTTACTGAAACAAAGCCACAAATCCAGATAGTGCCATTCCCTGTGAGCTTATGTGGGCTAATTACATTCAAACTTCTCTTTATGTAGATCCTGCTTTGTGTCTCATTATTATGCCAATTTAATATACACACATTCTAAGTAATGTTTAAGCCCATGAACCTATAGGCTGTCATATTTTCCTGTGATTGTATTTATAATATTTACAATAGAACAAGTGATATTTTAATATTCAGTAAAATAATGGAGTACTTTATTAAAATATATATTATTTTTCTTTAGAAAGTTATCTATGTTTTTACTTATACAATCACATAATTCATAATTCATAGACTAAACTAATGTAATAATAAATATAATTTCTTTTGTGAGGGCATGTTAGACTGCATGGTTTATAAATAGACTTATACTTTCCTGTTAGTTAATCATAGTCAAATTACATAAACTCATAACATTTCAAGTAGTACTTTCTCTTTAAATGCTCAGAGAAATGGTAATTATTCAAAGTAATTTTGCTAGGGTATATTTTATACTACATTTAAAACTCTTAGAATAGAGACCCCTTATTTTGTTTCTAACATGTTGCTGAACTACAATGTAGGCAGAGAAACTAATTTTTTTCTTATAAGCCTGCTTTTAACTTCTGGTAGTGGATAGACAGACTTTCTATTGAATCCTACACTTGCCAATGTGTTTGCTTTAATGATTAAAAGTAACTTGTCCCAAATAAAATTTTGGGTGTTTCTTCTTGATGTATTTTTAGCTCAAAGAAATTTCTAGAATATACATTTTGATATCCTTTTTGTTAACTTTTCCTCTAGTCTAGTTCTTTTATTATCTTTTATTATTTAAAACCATTTTTAAAAGTAATAACATGTTACTAGTTCTACTCGCTCTTATTATTATACTAGGCTAATTACAAAGCACGCACATTTTGATAGCTAGTTATTTTAAGAACAGCAACATGAACATAATTTTACACAAAATATTAAATTTTAAGAATCTAGTAGAAAGTAATTTTAAATATCTATAAATGATTAAAAACTAAATAACTCCCACCTTTGATCATGAAGGAAACCTGAACTAAATGCAGTCACATAAAAACCAAAAAATTAGGGGGAAGCTTGCTGGAACGAATGAGTTTGGTGAGGGGGGCAAAGAATATGACAAGATAAAGGGAGATTAATAAAGCAGCATTATGTATGTGTATAAAACGTTTTATTTCTTTTGTAAGAATAAATATAAATAAATTAAAAGTTCACATTATATAAGAATGCGCGCGTGCACACACACACACACACACACACACACACACAAGTTATACACTTTCAAACTCAAAACCATAAATTAAAGATCTTAAATAGAAAACATGGATGTTATACAATAAAATTTGTAATTTTTATCTACAAATGCATTAGTTATACAAATATTTATTCAGTATCTTTCTTGCCACTGAGGAATGAAATACATGCAGAATTATTGTTACTACTAAGTAACTGGCATCATTAGTCACATAGGAAGACAGAAGTAATAGTTTGTAAATGATAGAATTAAAATAGTTTAAATTAAGAGGAAATCAAAGGTTCATATCATATTAAAGTTAATCACCAGTAACAGCAATTAGTTGGTGACTATTAATAAGAACCCAGAAGTCAATGATTAATTTTCTATGATAAAATAATGAATAAATATATAGTGGATGGAAACCATTCAATATGTTTGTTTGGCTTTTAAGTAAAACATCATGTAAATTAATGTACCTGGTTTTATGCATTTAAAAATAAATTAAAGCACTCAATTAAGTAATAAAAACAAAGCAAATCATGTATCAGATAAAAGTCTTTAAAATTAGGAAAAAAATCTAATAAAGAATCATTATAAATTATCCAGAAATTTTTGCTGGCATTTTATAAAAATCAGAAGCCATAAATTAGTACATAATTTATAGAGCACTTTTTAAAATATTATATATAGGTAAAAGACAACTAAATGTGAAGAACTGGAACTTTTTGTGGCTGTACAAAAACGGTAAAACAATCTAATCTTGTATTTTGCTAAAATGCACACAAACTATTTTCACTATGATCTGTCCAAAAGAAGGATCAGCAACTTTCTGTCAAAACCATTGATAAAATGTTAAGACGAATACCAGGTCAATATTTGTATCCACCAGTTACTTTAGGTAACATAGGGGCTGAGATAGTTCCTCTATTAAATAAACCAGACTAAAAATACCAAAATATACCTGGTTTTCTTTTCTTTTTTTTTTTAATTTATTTATTTATTGAGGATTTCCGCCTCCTCCCCGCCACCGCCCCCCACTTCCCTCCCCCTCCCCCGATCAAGTCCCTCTCCCCCATCAGCCCATAGAGCCATCAGGGCTCCCTGACCTGTGGGAAGTCCAAGGACCGCCCACCTCCATCCAGGTTTAGTAAGTTGAGCATCCAAACCGCCCAGGCCCCCCCAAAGCCAGCACGTGCAGTAGGATCAAAAACCCCTTGCCCTTGTTCTTGAGTTCTCTGTAGTCCTCATTGTCCGCTATGTTCAGCAAGTCCGGTTTTATCCCATGCTTTTTCAGACTCAGGCCAGCTGGCCTTGGTGAATTCCCGAAAGAACACCCCCATTGTCTCAGTGTGTGGGTGTACCCCTCGCGGTCCTGAGTTCCTTGCTCGTGCTCCCCCTCCTTCTGCTCCTGATTTGGACCTTGAGATTTCTGTCTGGTGCTCCAATTTGGGTCTCTGTCTCTGTCTCCTTTCATCGCCTGATGAAGGTTAATATTCAGGGGGATGCCTATATGTTTGTCTTTGGATTCACCTTCTTATTTAGCTTCTCTAGGATTGCAAATTATAAGCTCACTGTCCGTTAATTATGGCTAGAAACCAAATATGAGTGAGTACATCCCATGTTCCTCTTTTTGGGTCTGGCTTACCTCACTCAGGATAGTGTTTTCTATTTCCATCCATTTGTACGCAAACTTCAAGAAGTTCTTGTTTTTTACTGCTGAGTAGTACTCTAATATGTATATATTCCATACTTTCTTCATCCATTCTTCTATTGAAGGGCATCTAGGTTGTTTCCAGGTTCTGGCTATTACAAACAATGCTGCTATGAACATAGTTGAGCATATACTTTTGTTGTATGATAGGGCCTCTCTTGGATATATTCCCAAGAGTGGTATTGCTGGGTCCAGGGGTAGGTTGATCTCGAATTTCCTGAGGAATCGCCACACTGCTTTCCAGAGTGGTTGCACAAGTTTGCATTCCCACCAGCAATGGATGAGTGTACCCCTTTCTCCACACCCTCTTTTCATAAGAGGTCCCCATTTACATTTCAGCATGGTGAATCAGTTTGCCATTTCCGGGAAGCCCTGCATCGTTACCATGGGAACATTGCGGTGATGGTAATGGTATTAGTTACTACACTAACAAGCAAATTTAACAAAGCAGCTGCTATTTATTTAAGGAGTATGCTCTAAACAGTCCTTTAAATATTTACTTAGGCACACACTACCATAATCTCCATTTCACAACCTGGAACTGATAAACAAGCATCTAAGAATATTTTTCCTGAAGTCATTGTATTCTAAACAGTCATGAAATCTTTAATTTAGAAAACACACCTCAAATGTAAGAGGGTGTTAAGCAGACTATCACATTCTAAAAAAATGAAATTAAATCAAGAACAATAACATGAATCACAAAATTATAGCTGTGTATATAAGCCTGAAGTGCACATGTGCAAGCAGGATGTTTACCATTTCTTAAAATGGTTGTTTCTCGATATTTGAGGTTTAGGTTTGGATAAGACTCACATTTTGCTGCAAATGTTTGTTATATGAGATTTCAATAGATGTAGACGTCTTTAATAAATGTGGTCATTTTCAGGATTTAAAAGTAGGAATGAGAAAGAATGTGAATATTCCCACAAGGCTCTATCCACAGGGAACCATGACATTTCTTCTGCTAAAGCAGTCAGGGAATTAAGAGATTTGTTGGAGAACAGTGAACATATTAATTAAATATGTGATATATATTATATGTTATATAATATAAAAACAGTAATTTATTTGGCTTACATTATATATGACGTTCTAGCACAACTAATTTTGCTTCACTGAAGATATTAGTTTTAGAGAATAAATTATAACATAAATAAAACTGTTAATTTTCAAAATAAAAATTACTTTTGAATATTCACACATATCTCTCATATAGGCAAAATATTAATAAGTAAGAATAGTAGCGAGGTCGTAATGGTACTTGTTTTTAATTCTAGCACTCAGAAAGCAGAGGCAAGCAGATCTCTGTGAGTTCAAGGCCAGCCTGGTCTACAGAATGAGTTCCAGGACTGATGTTTCCTGTTACATTTACGAATTATTGCACAGAATCTCACATATGTGAGATTATATATAGCCATCACATATAAGTGAAAACAAAATAATTTCTTGCTATCTGCCTCTGAAGCTCCTTTTCCTCCTCACCTGCCTTTCTACCTCCCTCCCTTCCTCCCTCCCTCCCTCCTTCCCTCTCTCTCTCTGTTTGTGCTATAGAGCAAGATCCATACTAATGCAAATCTCTATATCATATATCTCTTTAATGTAAACAAACATTGCTAAATAATATTTGGGAAATTGGGCATCATCTCCCAAACTGCTTTCTGCTTTTTGTTGGGTGAAGTAATTTTTTTTTTGGGAGGGGGGTTGTTCATGGTGACCTTTGTCCATCAAATCATATTGGTCTGGAGTGATTCCACAGGCTCTCATCTTCTGTGGAAACAAAAGAAGAACCTCTTTTCCAAAGCAAAAATCCTCATACTCAAATTTTGAAAAAATAAGCATTATCATTTTTGCCAAAGAAATACAAGAAGAGATTTTTAGTGGAAATACATGTTTTTTTCCACTTGTATAATACATAAAATATACAGGCACTTACATAATACATATTACTGATTAAATAAGAGTTATTATTATATAAATTAA
>NC_022013.1:31986677-31996618 GCF_000317375.1 Microtus ochrogaster | reverse complement strand
TCTCCTTCTGCTCCTGATTTGGACCTTGAGATTTCTGTCTGGTGCTCCAATGTGGGTCTCTGTCTCTGTCTCCTTTCATCACCTGATGAAAGTTAATATTCAGGAGAATGCCTATATGATGTCTTTGGATTCACCTTCTTATTTAGCTTCTCTGGTTTCTAACCATAAATAAAGGACATTGAGCTTATAATTCACAAATAAAAATTTGTAGGGAAAGGAGATTTATATAATCATGATCTCCAGCTTAAGTGCTTAAGTAAGTTTCAATTGTATTCTTAGCCAAGAAACTGAAAAAAATGCTTGCAATTAAGAAAATATTTTTAATGGAAACTTTATTTCTAGGTACCAAAGCAGCAATTAGTAGGCGTTAAAGTTTATATAAATTTAAATCCTACTGATCAATTCCTGTTTATTATACCCTTCAGATATTTTATATATTCACATACTCGCACATGCAATTCATTGTACCAGTAATTTTATGTTCTGATCTGAATATGTATCCATTTCCATAATGAATAAATAAATAAATGAGTTATTAGTTTTAGTGGATATTTGGTATTTCTTTTCATCTTAAAGATTTCTTTTTTACTTTATTAGAATCTGGCACAACTGAGACTCCATGCAGGTAATATGCTGAATTAAAAATGCAAAGAGGCCTGTAACACTCATCATATACAAAGGCGTCTAATTTAATAACCATTACTCCATTTAAAAACCATTCTTAACTTAGCCCATCGTCTGGCATATTACACTCTTTCTCTGAATTAAGTCATTAAAAGGCTTCCTCTATAGGAAAGCTTTTAGACAAATCTACAAGTATTCATGGAAGACTGTTTAATTAACTGTGACTCTGTAAGTCAGAAATGTCATCCAATCCCAACTTAATCAATGTGCTAAACATAGAATAACCCAGAATTTTTTTAAAATGCAGTTTCTTTTTGTCTCATTATCTATGAAGTATAACTGCCAAAGATTTGACAATAATATTGCTTCTTTCAGAGAACTCAATCACAGAACCCTTCAAACATGCATCGAGTTATATATGGCAGTGAACTGAGCTCTAACAGACACTAAACCAGAATAATGTGCAAAAATGAAAAAAATCTCCTCATTACAATACACAAAAGTAGGTTCACAGGTCATTCTTCATGCTTTTTTCCCCCCACAACTCAGTGTAGAAGTGAATATCACAGCCCAGTGTAAATTCCAAGTATACTCACTGTAAATTGTAAGGGTCAAAAAACCCTCCCTCATCACTTTTTCATGAAGGTCTAAGTGCATATTCAATGTATATTTATGTAAGCTACTCATAACTTTAAATCATGTGGTCTGTTTACAGGATCAAGAAACACTTTTGTATTTTATTTTAATATGACTATTTTTAGTTTGTTTTATTTTTTTTCAGAGCTCTTGGAATAGCCTAAGATGCAAAATGATGTGTAAGGATATTTTGAGGATGGACTAAGAAAACAAAAAAAGAAGAATGTTGGCACTTTAACACTTAGCAGAGACACTGAGGTCACTTACAAAAGTCTCTTATAAGCTTTTGAATAGAAAAATCAAATGATCATACAAATGAGGAAAGATAACATTTTTTCCTATCCTTGACATTTGGGCTAGCAAAAGGACGTTCTCCATTATACCTTCTTTAGGTTACAAAAGTTGAAATACAGAAAACAAGCAACCTTAGAATTACTCTTAAACATAACTAAAAATTTCAGAGTGTTAGGTATGTGAACCATGAAAAAGCTCAGTTCTTGAGATTAAATGATAATATGAATGGAATGAATTATGAGTTGAGAGATGTTCATGAAATTATTCAAACATGTTAAAGTGTGGTAGAAATTAACACAGAGTAAGCAAATGCTGCCCAGGCACTCAAGAAATTGATATCAACGTTCAGAATAGCTGAAATGATGGTTTTGATGATTCTGGAATTCAACAGCAGAAGAAATGCACCATAATAAGCCAAAGCATGTAAAAAAAAAACCAAAGTAAGATTCGCTTCATAAAGATGTTTTGCATTAGAAATATTTCATCTACCTAGTAAATACGTATTAGTAAAAACAGTAATTAAAGCCAGGTGGTGATGGCACATGCCTTTAATCCCAGCACTCGAGAGGCACAAACAGATGGATCTCTTTAAGTTCAAGGCCAGCCTGGTTCTCAAGTGCTAGTTCCAGGTCAGCTAGGACTGTAACACAGAGAGAACCTGTCTCAAAAAACAAAGACAGAAAAACAAACTAACAGTAGTTATAATCATAGTTTCAGAAAGTGTCTTGGTCTGTTTTTATTTTTTCTTGCTTTGTCTATTTTTTATGAAAGTTTCAGTTCAATAATTATTAACATAGTTTATCCCAAATTCTATAGCAGTAAAATTATTGAAATCTTGATTTTGAAATCTCAAGTAAGATTTTGAAGTATAGCATATAGTTATGAAACCTAATTTTCAATATAACAGAATATAATGTAGAAGATTGTTTTAACTTCATTTGAGAAGTCTGATTGAAGTTTGGCTGAAATACTGAAAACTCACCACAGAAGAAGAAGCCATAAATCTAGTGGAGGATACTATTAATATTAACTATATTTATTAAACACAAAACAAAATTTTGAAAATAAGAAAAGCTTGAGAGAAATAGTTATCCATGTTCATCAAACCAGGAATAATCCAGTCCTACTAGAGTTCAAATGGGTGAGAAAATGATACAGAATATTGATCAAAATGTTAGTTTGGATAATGACAGCTCTTTAGAACACTCCTTAATTTCCAGAGGCAAGCTCACTACTTTTGGCAAGCCAATAGCACCTTGGATACTATGTACATCTTATGTCCAACCAGAGATTTTCATACTTTTTTCCCTTACATGATCAGCTACAGAGTAAACAGTCAGATATATGTTATTATCATTATATGTCACACTTTCAAAATAAAATTCTCTGTGTTAATTTTGTCACCTATAAAACAGCAAATAATGTTCATATCTATCTCTTACATACAGTGTGATTAAGTCCGAGAAAAGAATCATGTTCTGTGTCCCGCTTTCAACTCTCCCCCATGAAGTTTGTTTATCTGATTTTTATAAGTGATAATAAAGTTCATCTAACAGCTCAGATTCTTGACTTGTGGGAAACTGTCTAACCATCTGTTTCATATTCTGCAAACGGCTATAATAAAATGATACCATTTTAAAGTACATTGCAGTGCTCCTGAATTGATGCCAGCAATATTACCCATGATCATAGCATTTGTCTTATACAAGCTCTCTGAATGCCACTATTGTTCAACTGGTATTGGTAAAAGACTTCCTTAACAGTTGAAGATTTCTTGATTTTATTTATCTCTATGAGTGTTTCAGCCTACATGTCTATCTCTATGCCACTGGCATTTGAGTGCTAAGATTTGAACCCAAATCCTCTGCAGTAGTAAACACATTCTTATAAGTGCTACCTTTTTCTAGCACTGTATTGTAGGCTACCATCTTCAGGAAATGGTGCTGGTCTAATTGGATGTCAACATGCATGTAGGTGAATGAAAAACTTTCCATACCTATTACCCTGCACAAAGCTCAAGTCCAAGTGCATCAAAGATCTCAACATAAACCAGATGCCTCAATCTGATAGAAAAGAAAACCAGGAATAACTTTGAACTCATTGGCACAAGAGACCACTTCCTGAACAGAACGCCATTAGCCCAGGAATTGAGAACAACAATCAGAAAATGGAATCTCATGAAACTGAAAATACAAAAGACCAAGGTGTCATAATACAATGTGGGAAAAGATTTTCACCATCCCTGCATCTGACAGAAAATTTAAGATCCAAAATACATAAAGACCTCAAGAAACTAAACATATTTATGCTGTTGGATGTATTCTTACATTTTTTTTCTACCCGTCTGGTTTTGGGGTGATTAGAGGTACAGACATTGATTTCTCCATTTGGTGTAGGCGTTATCTGTGCTTTAGTGGAGGGGGGCTACTTTTCCTTCAACAACGGTGTCTCCTGTCCCTCTGGATGGCCTCTGAGGCCACTGCAGCTGGTGCTGGGGTGACTGACTGCAGCAGTCTTTTCAGTTGACTGACTGCTGAGGCTCTTTCTCCTATTGGTGCAGGTGGGGTCTGCATCTCTGGCGTTTTCTGATGCAGCAGGAGTTGGTGGGAGAGTGGCTAAAGTAGACTTGCTTGCTGACCTGCTGCTGTGGCTGGAATGGGTCAGGGAGGGACACAGGAAAGGTCCCCAACCTAGGACCTAGAGAGCAGGACTGTCCAACTGGAGAGCAATCACTAACCTCTCCCTCTAGTTGGTGCAGGATGGTGCTCTATGCCCACTGGGCCCACTGATGCAGCTGGAAATGGTGGTGGAGCAGCCTGCCCATAAGAGACTTTCCTGCTGACTGGCTGCTGGAGCTTGGAGAGGGAGAACAATGAAAGAGATATCTTGACAGAGTGAGCCATTATGGGGTTAGGGAGAAATCTGGTGCTATGGAAATTCCTAGGAGTTCACAAGAATGAGCCCAGCTAAGACCCCAAGAAATAGTGGAGAGGGTGTCTGAACTGGCATTGTCCTATAATCAGACCAATGACCACCCTAATTGTCATCATAGAAACTTCATCCATTAGCTGATGAATGCAGATGCAGTCAGTGGTCAACAGCCAAGCACTGGGATGAGCTCTAGGAGTCCAGTTTAACAAGGGAGGAAAGATTATATTAGCAAAGGGGTTAAGATCATGATGGGGAAACCAACAGAGACTACTGATCCAAGTTAGTGGGAAATCACTCACTCTGGACTGACAATCGGGGGACCTGTACAGGACCAAACTAGGCCTTCTGAATGTGGCTGAAAGTTCTGTGGCTTAGTCTGTCTGTGGGGTCATTGGCAATGAAACCAGGATTTATCCCTAGTGCATAAACTGCCTTTTTGGAGTTCATTCCCTATGGAGAAATACCTTGCTCAGCCTGGATACAGTAGAGAGAGACTTTGTCCTGCTTCAACTTGTTATGCCAGATGTCGTTGACTCCCCATGGCCTTACCTTTTCTAAGGAATATTATGGGGGAGTTGTGGGGAGGGGTAACAGGAGGAGGAAAGGTAGAGGGAATTGTGGTGGGTAGGTAAAATGAAAAAAAAAAGCTTTTAAATAAAATAAATAGACATCAATAAACTAAATAATCCATTAAAATGCGGTGCAGACCTAAACAGAATTCTCAGAAGAAGAATCTCAAATATCTGAGAAGCACTTAAGAAAATGTTCAACATCTTTAGCTACTAAAAATTCCGTAAACACTGATACCAACTGGCAACCAATGGCTCAAATCTATGATCACATGGGGAAAATTTATCATTCAAACCACCACATATACTAATTGTGTTGGATAATAAAAAGCAATTTTTGAACTGAGCTTAAATACAATAACTATTGGGGTAATTTTTAAGTAGATTATTCAAGATGAAATGCATGATAGTCAATGTATTTTGTATACGATTTCCAAAAACGTTTGTAGCTCTGATTCTTGGTGAATTGTTGTTTCAATATGGTTTGTATGTTAAGACTTGCTGAATTGCTCATGCCCTGAGAAGTAATGGTCAGTATTGAAATGACTCACAGTAGAGTTCTAAATTAGGAAATCTGCCAACTTTGGTTCATTACATATCTCATATTCACCTTTGGCAAATGAGATAACTGTATCTACAAAGAGGACAAAGATGACAAAATGTTCAACAGAACGTTTGATATACAAAATGTTTATTGCTTTCTTGAGCATACCAACAGCCTTAAGATTTTACTGATCTAGCACAATCCGTGCATGTTTGGAATAGAATCGCATGCCTACTTGTGTGAGTTCTTGGTCCCCAGTTGATGGCAGTGTTTACGGAGATTTAATCTCCATAGCCTTGAGGAGTAAGTATATCACGAGATCAGCTCTGAGATTAAAACACTTTCCCCCTTGATCTCTCTTATTATCCTGAGTTTCAGAATATGATGGCTTAGTTTTTGTTTTCATCTCCACACCTGTCACCTGTTGTTGGCTCTCTGTTTTGTGAGACTATTATCCCTCTGAAAGTAGAGAACAAAATAACTTCTTTCCCCCATAATTTTGCTTTTGGTAATGATGATTTTGTTTATTGCAAAAGAAAAAATATAGTATTTAAAATATGATTTCTAGGGGCTGGAGAGATGAAAGGTCCTGAGTTCAATTCCCAGCAACCACATGGTGGCTCAGAACCATCTGTAATGAGGTCCGGTGCCCTCTTCTGGCCTGCAGGCATACACACAGACAGAACATTGTATACATAATAAATAAATAAATATTTTAAAAAAAATATATGATTTTTACCAAAATGATGTAATACTTCTCCAATATTAGTACATAATTATATCAATTAATATTTCATTTAAAATAGATATTATTATATAGTATAAATCTATTTATAACATAAGGTTAACATTGTATATAATGTGAACATCTTTAGCTTCGTATTTTATTAGCAAATGAATTTTGAAATTGTATTTCAAAAAAAATGAAATAATTAAGACTCACTAGAAATTAGCTACTTTTTTCAGAGATATGTCTCCCCGATAGTTCCTTTTAAAAGATCTTTTATTTCTTCTCTTACCTTTTTCAAAAATGCCTGAAATTCTGTTATTTTTAGTTCATTTATGAGGCAGAACTGATAGGCAGTGTGTTTAATTATACAAACACAGAAAGTGAATCACTGATCATCAAAAGTAGTCATTCTGGAGAACAATAAAACAAATCAATTGAGATTCCTAGGTTAATAAAGCTGTGGCATGTTATTAAGTTAATGGCAGTATAGATAAAAGTAAATTTTATTGATTTCTATTTTAATCCTTAAGCTCATTATTGCATATTAAAGTGTCAAATCAACATGTTTGTTTGCTTTGTGTTAAATCCTGGAGTTACTGATTGTTTAACAATGCCTTTAATAACTGAACCTATTTCAGAAAATCTTTTAGAGACAAGTATTACCTGAAGTTTGACCCAAGCTTCAAAACTTTATCTGTAGCAATACAGATAATAGCTTATATTTTGTTGGACTATTATGGATTAATTCTAGTCTGATACTGGAGGTCTTAGCACGTGTGCTCATTAAAATGAGTAAGAAAATCTACTTTGCAGTGTTGAATAATATCTTATGAGCTAGAGTAAATGAGTATATTAATGGAGTCTACAATTTCATTAGTGAATATTGATTCACTCATACAAAATCTGTTTGAAATTAGTAATTGACACTTTACACACATACATACACACATACAAACGCGCGCGCGCGCGCGCACACACACACACACACAGATACAGGAAAGTAGGGAGAGAATACAAGCTTGGGGGAGTGACTAGTGACTGTATCTAGGAAAGTAAACTCCCTTTAAGAATTTCAGTGAGGAAATATCATGTGATGATTGATATGTTTTAGAATAGAGAGATAAATTCATTTATGAGTGACACAAATAGGAGGAACCACTGAAATTTGAAGAATTAAACACATTTCTTTCAATAAAATAAAAAGAATATTACAATATAATTATTTTTTCTGTACTTTTTCTATTGAAAATAGTTTTTTTATGCAATATATTCTGATAACGGTCTTGCCTCTCACAACTCCAGATCATCGCCAATGCTGACCTGTGGGTATATCTCAGTGGAGTTGCTAACTATACACTGGGTCCTGTATTAGAATGACAGAATTGAAAACAAGAGAACAGACAAGAATCAAACATATTTGTTAGTTGCCATGTATTTAATGTTTAATGTCTGTTCATCTGCAACAATCATTATTCAAGTGATGATTACTAATGTTAGTCAAGTACAGATGGAAGGAATTATCTGAACTTCTGGAGTTCTTAGGACTTTAGGAAATATTGGGCAGGATAGCTTTTAGAGAACACTGGGGGACTGGATGTCTCTGTGGGGAAGAAATGCTGACCCTGTGCTGGGGGGTTTGCATGATATTTCAACCCTAACTAATCCTTGTATTGTATAAAATATTAATTCTATAAGTTTGTATTTTTAAGGAAAAGAAAAGTACTTATGTTTTTAGGGAAAAGTATTTATGTCCTCATCCATTGAGAAGTAGTAACAAGATAGACAAAAAAATGTTGCAATGAAAAACATGATACTATTCTGAAATGAGGGGAACAGTAAAGTCTTACTCATGATTAAAATCAGTGATTTGGGACAATTTTTAGTTAATATGTGGTAAAATAAAATTTGGACTCTTAGACTTTGAGCTACTTTATCACATCCTTTATTGTGAAGTAGTTATCATGTTAATTTAATGTCACTAAAATGAGTGAGCATTCCTTCACAATTTCTACTTTGATTTTTGCTGCATTAGCCTAAGATCTTGGAATTAAATGTTCAGTTTAAAAGTCTATCATCCTCTGTGCTGTCTGTCATTGTCAGAAAGGACAATTCCATAAGAAACTTAACTTTCTGTCACAATTGCATATGTGATATATCTATGGAGCGTATTGTTTAAAGGTGATATCTGCCATTACAGTATCAAAAAGTAGTGACATGGTTACTTAATTTGCTCATTAAAAGTGTTTTCTGAGAATATAAGATTCCCACTCCTCGCCTGCTTCTACAAATGTACTGCAAAAGAACCAGGAATAAGCTCATCTGTTTTACATGGAGTTTATATTGTGTAGAATGTGACAGAAAAGAAAAAGCAGTTTTTATTCTCTCATACAATGCATCCTGACCAGTTTCCCCTCCCTCCACTCTTCCTAGCAGTCCCAACCTCCCATCTCCCTATAGAAAATAGCAGGCCTCCCAGGATTATCAATTAAGCATGGAGTAACAAGTTACAATAGGACAAATTCTAAGTGAGAAAAATGCATGATGTATTATTGACTGGGGGGAGAATAAAGATTCAGCATTCCAGAGACAATTTTAAAATTTTAAAAGGACTGAGACTAATTAGAATATTGACATTTACTCAGTGAAAAGATCATAAGGGTATAACATAGAGAAAAGATACTATAGCCTAAGGTCACATTAATGCAGATGTCATGTGAGAAAAGATCAGCCAAATAATTTAAAATACATAGACGAAGTCACATAGGTCTTACTAAAATTAAGCACTTAATTTAATAAGCAGTTAGACAGTTTGACACTTATTATGTCATTTAAGTCTTTTGCCTTTTGTTCTAAGGAAATTATGGATCAAATTCTGTCATCTGAGAAGATATTATATTACTGAATCTAGCTACCAATCACTCTCAATCATATATTGAGCAGGTCATCAAGTATAACTGGAAATATATATACTACAAGGAAATTGTTACATTACTTGAACTGAGGAAGATTTTGAAGTCTTGGAGGCAAGATGAGATATTCAATGTGACATGTATTGGTAAATATCTCATGGATATTCAAATGGAAATATGCATAAAATTATCTACCAGTAGGCCAATCAATAATGCAAGTTATTAAGCCAGGACCCTGAAGAGTATCACCAACTGTTGTAAGATGCCTTTATACTGTGTGTATGTTTTATTACCATTGGTTAATAAAAAAAAAAGCTGATTTAGCTAATAGCAAGGCAGAATAGAGCCAGGTGGGAAATTCAAGCACAGAGAAAAGGAAAAAGAAGACAGAGTCTGGGAGATGTCAGCAGCTTATGGAGAAGAAAATGTGAGGTAACAAACCATGAGCACTGTGGTAAAACATAAACTAAGAGAAATGGATTAATTTAAGTTGTAAGAATTAGTCAATAATAAGCAAGAGATAAAAGGCCAAACAGTTTGGAACTAATATGAAGCCTCAGAGTGGTTGGTTACTCAGGAGCTGGTGGACAGGAGAGAATTCTCCAGTTATAACTCACCATCTTCTCAGGCAAAGTGTAGACGTTGAGCAAAAGATGAGAGAGAGAGAGAGAGAGAGAGAGAGAGAGAGAGAGAGAGAGAGAGAG
>NC_022013.1:31972462-31986177 GCF_000317375.1 Microtus ochrogaster | reverse complement strand
ATATATATATATATATATATGTATATATATCTCAAAACCACGATGACCGGCCATGATGATAATGGACTTAACCTCTGAAAGTGTAAACTATTCTCAATTAAACATTTTCCTTTATAAGAGTTACCATGGTCATAATTATCTTTACAATGATAGAAACCCTAGCTAAGACACTGGGTATACAAACCACACATTTGTCAGGCCTCATGCACAGCATTAGATGGCCAGAACAAAATCAATGCAATGGTAATTCTAGATTATTTTTTTTGTCTCACAATGCTTTGCCTTAGCAATTTTTTCCTTAGAGACATTTTTGCTTATATATTATGGTTTCCTATTTTTATGGGTATTTTTGTTTGTGTTGATGTGTGTGTTTTCATGTCTATATGTGTTTCTTGTCCCTTTTCTTTGGCTCTTTTTTCTTTTTGTTTTCTCAATTCTGGTATGTTGTTTCATTTTATATTACATTATTTAGATGTATTTTTGTATTCTAGTGAGAAAAAAAGGAACTTGAGGATTTGGACAAACAGAAAGTTGAGGAGGATCTCGGAGGGGTTGGATGTGGGGAAATCTTAATAAGAATATATTATTTGAAAAAAATCTATATTCAATACTAAGAAAACAAAGGTTTCATTCTTTATAAATGTGGGGAAGGATTGTTTTTACAAATGTTTGGGAACTTTCAAAAAAAGGGTTAAGAGTAAGATAAACTAAAAAGTGCTGAGACAGAAAGATTAGACAATCATCTGGTGGAGGCTGACAAAGATGGCCTGGCTCAAGAGCAGGGTGGTCTTGCTCTGAAAACAAAGAACAAGCTGACTAAACAGGATGGGAAAGAAAACAAAGACCTTGCACCCATGTGAAAACCTCCTGATGGCCCAGAAGGGCTGCTTGTGATTTTCATCTACACTATCCTGAGTGAGGTAAGCCAGACCCAAAAAGAGGAGCATGGGATGTAGTCACTCATATTTGTTTTCTAGCCATAAACAAAGTGCATTGAGCCTATAATTGGTGATCCTAGAGAAGCTAAATAAGGAGAACCCAAAGAAAAACATATAGGCATCCTCCTGAATATTAACCCTCATCAGGCGATAAAAGGAGACAGAGACAGAGTCACATTGGAGCACCGGACAGAAATCTCAAGGTCCAGATCAGGAGCAGAGGGAGAGAGAACACGAGGAAGGAACTCAGGACCGCAAGGGGTGCACCCACACACTGAGACAATGGGAATGTTCTATCGGGAACTCACCAAGGCCAGCTGGCCTGGATCTGAGGAAACCTGGGATTGAACCGGACTCGCTGAACATGGCGGACAATGAGGACTACTGAGAACTCAAGAACAATGGCAATGGGTTTCTGATCCTACTGCACGTACTGGCTTTGTGGGAGCCTAGGCAGTTGGGATGCTCACCTTACTAGACCTGGATGGAGGTGGGGGTTCCTTGGACTTCCCACAAGACAGGGAACCCTGATTGCTCTTCGGGCTGACGAGGGAGGGGGACTTAACTGGGGGAGGGGGAGGGAAATGGGAGGCCGTGGCGGGGAAGAGACAGAAATCTTTAATAAATAAATAAATAAATAAAAATTAAAAAAAGAAAATTATTATTTAAGTAAAAAGGCGATTTTAAAACTTTGTTTATTCCTTTTAAGTAGTCTTTAGATATTCAATAAAAATTATCAATGTGCAAAAAAAAAAATGAATGAAAGAAAGAAAGCTAACCCCACAAAGAAACTCTTTAACTCCTCTCTCTATCTCCTTGTGACAGCGTGTTGGAGACAGGGATTCCGAGGTAGCTTGCAATTAAACCTTGCTTTTTGCAGTCTGATCTTCCCTGGTTTCTGGTGGTCTCTCTGGGCACAACACTCTCCTTTTTCTCAAATTAAAAGCAAGTACTCCTTTCAGAGTAGGAGATAATGCTAAAAAACCAATAAGACTAGAGAGTGTAACAGCTAATAAGGAGAGCAGAACGATGAAAGTATTTGATACTAGTTAGTTATTTTAATGGTCTTATGAAAGTTCAAGGTAACATAAGAAAAATAGAAACACCCTAGAGTGGAAAAAAATACAGACTTACTCAGATGTAAAAACTGACACTTGGTTGATACTGGCAACTTTGTTGAGGACTTGTGTGATTGGAAGAAGGGAAGCAGTGATGCTGGGACTGATCACTGATTTTTATATATTTTTATGTTATAATGTAATGTTATTAATTGTCCCACTCAT
This sequence comes from Microtus ochrogaster, assembly GCF_000317375.1. NCBI lineage: Eukaryota > Metazoa > Chordata > Mammalia > Rodentia > Cricetidae > Microtus > Microtus ochrogaster. The sequence continues at coordinate 31,983,956 of NC_022013.1, read as the reverse complement.
TCCCTCCTCCTGTCCAACCACTCCATATATTGTACCATATGTTGTACCCTTGTATAACACTTTTTTCTTTAATAAGTAATATAACTATATCAATGCAACCTTCTCAATCTGTATGCTGTTACTTGTATATATGATTTCAGGACTTAACATTTGTTATTGGATAACCAATTGGTGAACTATTTACTGGGTAAGAATATTTTACCTGCTCTCTACATTTCTTCGTAAGTAGTAATTCTTTTTATAGGGTTGGGATATCATGAGTTTTACTCTGTATATGATAGCCTTCTATTGATATACTTATTTGGATTTTGCTTAGGAAGCCATGTTGATGAACCTTCATGGTTGTAAATTCTTGACATTTCTAGTAGACAGAATTTCACAGTATTTTTCCTGTTCTATTTGTTCTTACAATCCTTAGGACCCTTCTTCCACAGTGATCCCTCAGCATTAGATTAAAGAGTTGTGTTGTAAATGTAGACACTGTGACTGGAAACTACACTATCTCTTGCCCCTCCACTTTTTTTCACTTTGATCAGGTGTAATTTATGCAAAGGTCTTCATTTGTTGAAAAGAAGACCTTTTTTTTTTCAATAGAATAATCTTGAACTTTATTTTCTATTTTCTTTTTCCACAACTCAGTTTAAAATAAACCTTGGAAACTGTTGTTTTCTTGTTGTCATTGGACTGCTTGAAAATTAAGATTTCCTTTAATCCCAGCACTTGGGAGGTAGAGGCAGGCGGATCTCTGTGAGTTCAAGACTAGCCTGGTCTACAAGAGCTAGTTCCAGGACAGGCTCCAAAACCACAGAGAAACCCTCTCTCAAAAAACGAAAAAAAAAAAGAAAAGAAAAGAAAATTAAGCTTTCCAAACCTTGGCTGAAACATAGAGATGATATTTCAAAGGAGACTTTCAAGGTTTTCAATTAATTACAGAAAAGATAGTTGTACTCACTGTTACTTTTTTTTTTTTTTTTTTTTTTTTTTTTTTCGTATTTCGAGACAGAGTTTTTCAGTAGCTTTGGAGCCTTTCCTGGAACCTTTCGCAGAACTAGCTCTTGTAGACCAGGCTGGCCTCAAACTCACAGGGATCCCCCTACCTCTGCCTCCTGAGTGCTGGGATTAAAGGTGTGTGTGCGCCACTACTAGCTCAGTAACTGTTTTGGTAAACCAAAAAGTTCCTATGAATGGATATATCACATTAGGAATTGTCAAACTCTTGAGTAAAGATTCTGTATTTCAAAGAGTTTTCTTCTTTTAAGATGTGATAGTTTCTTTTTTTAAAAAAAAATTATTTATAAAAAAGGTCCCATTTTACATACAAATCCCAGTTCGCATTTCATAACTTCTTCCCCCTCTCTCTACTCCCTTAACCACCACCACCCATTCATTTGGACTTGATTATCACCAAGATAAATGTGTCACTATTACACCCTTAAGTATGGTTGATTATTCTTAAAATTTTGAGTAAATTTGACCATCTCCCTCATCTTCAAAGAGGAGAAATTTCTTGGATATGAAGAGGTGCCATGCTCTAGAAAAGTAACCAAAGTGTCTTAGTTTATAAAAGGCCTGAGGGTCAATAAGGAAAAAATCAACAATAATAATTTCTAGGAAGATTTTCTTTTCTTTCCTTCTTTGTTCGTTTTCTTTTTAAAAACTGGTAATCTTAATAAAGGAATATTGTCAGGTATGTAGAATTTTAAGTAACAGAATCATACATATGAATGTGTATTTTTTTTCATACTGGTTCCCATTCCATGAAGCATAATGGTCATCTGGTATTACATTATGCCAATGAATATCTTAGTTTCACTGTGTTTCAGTGGTGTGGATGTATGTGAAGGTAGTGTGCCAGGGAGAGAATAATTCCAAACTCTGAATTTAGGAATGATTCTGCGTTTTAGTCTACTTTCTCTTTCATTATCAACTCATTGATCACAAAAGGAAAATATGACTTGAGCTGTTTTCAGTAAGGAGAAAAAAATATTTCCTGTTTAACTCCGAAATAAAATTAATCTTTTACTAATCTCCCAAGAGCAGGGAACATGGTCAGAATACGGTATCGGGAAACAGGGCAGAAAATTGATGAAGGAGACATAGAAGGTACTATAAACATTGACTTACTGAAGTGCATATTTTTCTGTCTATGTTTACTTATGTTTCAAATAGGTAAAAGCAACAACAACAAAATCAAACAAATAAAAAGCACCTAAAGTTTCAGCTATTTTCAGTTCTATAAATTACTGAAGCATTTTATTTGTCTTCTTCATTATTGTCTTTTTGCACTTTAAGGCACTTTTTTGCCATGCTCATCTACATTAAAAGATAAAATGGGAAACAGAAAAAGTGAGATTCAGGTCAGGCAATTCTGTTCTTGCTAATAGCCCTATTAAAACTTTCTGATTTAGTCTTTAAGTAATAATTATTACCCTGGGGTACTGCATAATTTCAGTAACACAGAAGTATAAATGTACTGCTAAAGAAGCTAGATTTATAATACATTGTATAAAATAGATCTTAAGTAACATATATGTAATTATCTAACTTTGTCTATAAGTTCTGTCTTTGGAGAAAACAGTAACAATTTTAGAAAGCATTTGTTAGGAAAAAATGGTCCTCTTGATAGTCCACTGACAATTTAACAAAAAGGACACTATAATCAGAGTTGTGTGAAAAGGGTGGAAATATTTTGATTATCTGATTATCTGGCTATGAAATAATTTTGATTTTTTATTATCAAATTCTGGATATCAACATTTAAATAACAAATATTATGGCTTAAAAATCATTAATAATCAGGCATAGGTCGATGACAGTGCATGCAGAGGGTAAATTAAAATAGGTTTGAAAATGAAACTATTTAACATGGCCCTTAATGAAAAATATATCTTATTTTTGATATTTTAAAATACATATTCTTTACTTTAAAAGGAAAACAAAGTCCAAAGGTCTTTGCATCAGTAACTGTTATGGTCCTTTTTAAATTGTCATCAATTTAGTGTAATTTTATGAATTTAATTCTATGATTTAGCTAGCAATAATGATAAATTTTATTTCATTTTCTCAAGTAAAAATTTGGTTCCATTTCATTTATCTTTTTCTAAAAATTATTGTGTTAATTAGTATAAAATAATTTAAAACACATATATGATAGAAGAAAAAAATCAGGTCATCACCAGCATATGATCCCAGATCCTCACACAAAATAGATGACGGTATCAGGCCCAATAAATTTTAATTTTTTGAAATAGAGATAAAATTTTAGAAGAATTGAAAAGAATATTACTTACAAATATGTGATTTTCAAATCACGTAGATCATATACAATTTGTAATAAAGTGAGAAGTCACTGTCATTGATGTTATCGTATTAAATGTTATACAGATTGCAATTTTACTTTTGTCCATTAAGAGAATATTGTTAGTAGAATTATTGAGCAGAGTACAGCTGGGGCTTTTCCAACCTTTAGAACCTATCATTTTTAATTTGTTTTGAAATCACAATTCCTTCTAAACAAGTAGCCCTTATAAACTTTCTTTCAGTTTCATTCAATGATAATATCTTACTATGTAACTATATTATATTATGTACACAAAGAAATGTTTTTTATGATACTTTTGGCTAAGATATTAGTGTTATTTCATTTTAGTACTTTTTTTTGCTTTGCATGTCTTTAGTTCTACTTAGATTGAGACATATCATATGACAGCTTGGAAATGTACAGATTCAAGACACAAAACCATTCTAGGAATGATCTTTCATAGTTCTTAAGAGCCATAGTCCTTCCGCACACCTATTGAAAGCATTCTCTACAGGAATCACTAGATCTGTCACTAAAAAATCAATATTGATGTAATGAGTATAATAAATAAGCAGCCAGAACAGATGTTTTATTTAGCATAGTTGTTGAACTCTGTCTACTTTGTTATGGATGTCCTGTTCTTATTCTTTTGTTGTAGGGTATCCCATTATATTAAAATATCACAGTGCATGAATATTGTTTTCTCTGAAATAAGAATCATACCCCCTTTCCCCATAAAAGTACCAAGTATTGAAAGATTGGTCTGCAACCTGAGGGGTTATATTGGTTGATTCTGGAAACCTTAGGAAGCAGAGCCTAGTAGAGGAAGTAGGTCACTGGGCCTCGCTTTAGACCTGCCTCATTTTCCCTTTCTTCATGAGGATTTGACAGCTAATGCTCATGTTAGAAAAGTGATCTGGCAGTAAACTATGATTACTGAGCCCCTTATATTTTAGTGTAGATCTTAGTTTCTGCCCCACCCAGTTCCGCAGCCATTCAGTCCCAATGAAACACACAGAGGTTTATATTAATTATAAACTGGTTGGCCTATTAGCTCAGGCTTCTTATTAATTAGCTCTCATAACTTAAATTAATCCATAATTATTATCTATGTTTAGCTGTGTGATTGGTACCTTTTCTCAGGAAAACATTCTCATTTTGCTTCCTCTGTGTAGCTGATAACTGAATCTCTGCCTCTCCTGTTCCCAAAATTTTCCTGTTCTTGTTTCCCACCTATACTTCCTGTCTGGCTACTGGCCAGCAATTTTAAATCAAACAAGTAATAAATCTTTTTATACTGTACAAGAGTATTATCTCAGAGCATTTCCCCAATTTTTCAAAACAAAATTACATAGGTATTAAAATTTATAGATCAATAGTCATCTATGTTTCTAATACTTATAGTTAGACTAATCAGGTTGTTTAGATACATAAAGATTGTATTCTGCATAGATAGTTAACCATCAACCACTTCAAAGTGCTGTAGAATATGGCATTTAAATAATGTAGGGTTCTGTTGAAGTGAGACACAATTGCTCCTGGCAGCACCGATCTATTCCCAAAAAATGTTGAGCACCAAAGAAACTCCACTTGGAGCTTGTTTTCTTCTTGGCAAAACTGGACTTTGGGCAAGGAACTGCCTATGCCTCAACCACTGACAAGGTACATGGTATCCAGAAATGGATAAGCAGGACTGTCAAATCCTGCCAAGAAAGGGTAAGACAGTTTTGAAAAATTTCCTTCCTCTGAAAATGGTCTGTCAATTACTTTAGGCCTTAACCAAATTTGGTTGCTTCAGTGTTACAAATGAGACTTTGGTTGATTGCCCAGGTAGCCAGTTGACTCTGTCATTTGTTGCACATTTTGGAAGTTGCTTGATTGCACTTCCTGCTTACTAAAGTAATATTATTTCCCTTCTCGGATCTTCAATGGGGTTGAAGACTAGATAGTTGTTGTTATTTTCCTCTCATGACTTGGCCAAGTTATTTATTATACAAGACTTAATCTCATTAAGATAGAATAATTATTAAATATATTTGTTCTTATTGTATATAATTTTGTATTAGACCTAGAACTCTCCTAAACAAAAGGCAAAGGTGCTGTAGGCAATTGTACAGCCAATACCCCTTAAGTTAACTGCCCTCTTGTACTATTTATGCCCACGTAAGGCATGGGTCTGCTTTCTTTCCCTGCTGTGGGATTTGGTTTCTGTTCTCTATTCCAGCAGAGAATTCTGACTTGTTAGTCTATTCCTAAATAAATAACCATCTATTATTCTCAATTCTGAGCTAGTGTGGGATTTCTTTTAAGTGTCCTTCTTCATGAGACCCGAATCTAATCTCATTTGTTTATCTTTTTTCCTGATCATTATCCATAATTACTTATAAGTAACACAGTAAAAAAAAAAGATAAATATCCATAATACATTTTTTTTTTTGGAAATGAGGGCAGTTTTCTAGGCTACTTCTTGCTGATGGGGTTTGTTGGTAATCTTATGGGGATCGAAAGAAATTTAGAATTATGGCCATGTCTTGTCTGGAGCCTGGGTCATCTGTCAGAAGTCTTGAAGATGTTCTGAATGTAAAACTCAGAGAAAACTGCAACAGAGGCACATGAAATATTGGACCATCTAGGCCATCTGCTCCCATTAGAGATTTTTCTAGGTTTCTTATTTGAGAAAACCTTATTTTTCTTAATAAAAAATGAATGAATCCAAAGCCTCACATTTACTGTGGTAACAAAAGCAAAACCTTTTCTCTGAACTAACCTATTTTTTGACTTAAATTTTGAAGTCAAGACATTTTAAAAATATATAGAATAGATTAATCCAGCAGAATTTGTAATGAAATGTCTTTTAGAAGCTGTTGTTCCTTCCTCAGCAGTTGAATAATTCAAAGAAAATAACATATAGTATCCAGATTCTCTATGCATTTTCTATCTTTATTCTTTTTATTTACTCTATTTCTTTTATGTTTAGTTTTAGTTTTTAGTTTTTTGAGACAGGGTTACTCCATGTATCTTTGGTTGTCCTGGATCATACTTCATAGAGCAGGCTGGCCTCAGACTTATAGAGATCCACCTGCCTCTGCTTCCCCAGTGCTGGAATTAAAGGCATGTGCCGCCACACTAGACTACTCTATTTCTTTTGTTTTTTAAGGACTTTCTCTATTCTTTTTCTTTCGCTCCCAAGCCTATGTGTGTTTCAAACAGACTGTAAACTGTTTAGATACCTTTTTAATCTGAGTCTGTCTTTACTGTATATCTCTTATCTCCTTCTGATTACACGAGTCTTTCAACTGCTATGTAAAATGACTAGGTTTAAAGCTTTGGAATTGGTGTCTGGATCCACTCAATTTCTTAATTTCTTGAGACTCTAACTTTATGTTAGAGGTACTGGGAGGAACACATTTCTTGCCACAGCTCTGTGGAGTTTCTAGAACCATGTTACCATCAAGAATCATGATGCCAGTTGCTCATAAACACCATTGTGCCAGGGCCACTTAAAAGAGCTGTGTGGCTTTTGCTGCTATCTCTGAATTAGGAAGCCTCTGTGCCTCTGCTCACCACCAGCAACAAAGCCTACTGGAGGAAAAACAGTTAGCAAGAAGCTGCACTTAACTCTATTCTTATCTTTCTAGAATCTTCCCAGCCCTTTTATTAAGCTTTCTCACCTTTATATGGAAATTCTTGACAAACGTTTGGGCACCATTTATAGATAAAAGTTTTTGTCCCACCAGGCCACAGCCATTCAGCACCAAATAAATAAAAAGAGGTTTATAGCAATTATAAACTCTTTGCGTATTAGCTCAGTGTAGTAATAGGAGCAGCGGGGCTGCGTCCCCAGCACCCCAGCCGCCTGGCTTGCTTATGCCCCGAAATAATTACACGGACACTGTATTCTTTTAAACACTGCTTGGCCCATTCTCTTCTAGGCTAATTCTCACATGTTAATTTAGCCCATTTCTAATCATCTGTGTGTAGCACCCCAAGGAGCGCTTACCGGGAAGATTCTAGCCTACGTCCATCCTGGGTCGGAGCTTCATTGCGTGTGCCTCAGAGAGCAGAGCTCTCGCCTCTGCCCGCAAGAGTGGAGCATCGTGTCTCTCCGAGGCGTCTGCCCCCAAGAGGAGAGCTGTCGAGTCTCTGAGCTCACTTCCTCTTCCTCCCAGAGTTCTGTTCTGTTTACTCCTCCCACCTATCTTTTAACCTATCAGGGCAAGCAGCTTCTTTATTTAATTAACCAATGACATTCCTCCATCAGCTCAGGTTTATTATTAACTATCTCTTGCAACTTAAATTAACCCATAATTCATAACTACATTTAGCCTCATGGCTTGGCACTCTTTTTTAGTAAGGTATTCTTACCTTCATTCCTCTTCTCAGAATTTTCCAATTCTTGTTGCCCTGCCTATAGTTCCTCCCTGACCACTGGCCAATCAGTGTTTTATTAAACTTTACAGTTTGCAAGAGCATTATCCCACAGAATTATACTTTCGGATAATGCTGGCCTTGAGCTCATTACAACATTTCCTAAACTTTCTATTTTCCTTCACATACCTATAACACAGAACTAATTACTTCGTCCATCTTCCTCTATTCCTCTTCCCTACCCTTCCTTCTCCTTATATCACCATGAAATTAATTGGTCTGCCATTCCTTATAATCTTGGTCATGGTGCTCTGCATCAGTATGGTTCAAAATGAAAGAGAGGCAAGGGCCGACTAAATTTTACTTTCTTCAGTTTCTCCTCATGCATTTTGTCATACAGATAAAATATGACTACAGAGGTTATGATTACTCACAGCAGGAAGGCATGTTAACAATAAAAGGAATTTCAGGGTTTTCATTACTCAATTACATAAAATTGAGAATATACACTCACATCATATATCAGAAAATAAGAGAAAAATAACAGAAAAAATAAAAGTGATAAATTTAAAAAATGTAAGGACACAGATAAGATGCATTAGCATAACACAGAGGGGGAGAGAGTCTGTTACTTCTTATTATCTCTGTTCATGTTTAATTTTTTTCTACAATATTGCTTAAAATGATTGTCTTTAAAGGTATCTACTAGGACTATTTCTCATAAATAATTTTAGAATAAAACTTTCTTTATAAATTCAGACCAAGATGTTAGTTTTGTATGGCTTATCTTAATTAGTCTACATCTAAAATAACATTTAGCAAAAAAAAAAAAATGTAAATGAGCATTGAAGTAGGAAACATATGAAAGACTTTATATTATAGTTTAACATGATAATATCTTTCAGGAAATATTGATACTTTTGTGCTTCTTTTATTTTGGCTATCAGGCTTATAACATTTCAAATAAGATTTATAACTATTTCTACCAGGATTATTCTTCATCAAATTGTAAACAAAGTGGGAAAACAATTTCTACTTCTTTATGAACTCATGTGTATTTATACATACTTGATTTCAATTTAGACTGTGACAAGCTTTCATACACAGTTTAATGAACATTATTTGATAGTAATATGCATTTTTGTAAAATTATTTGAATTATAGCTCTCTTTATATAGCATAATATATAATATGTGTTAAATAGTTTGAATATACAACAGAATATATTTAATATTCTAATAAATTAAAAATTATGGCTGAACTCAAGATAATGAACAATTCTGACATTTCATTTTAGTACTTATACAAGTTCCATTGACTGATTCAGATCCATAATATGGAATGAATCATAGATAGTATTGCTAGGCATACAGTTGCCTCTGCTTTCACTTCATGAATCATATTATACCAAAATGTCATATTAACAAGATTAAATAACAATTATCTTTACTATTAACTTAAATATTATTTTTTTAAATTACAAATATACTTTTAATAATTAACTAATCTTTAAAATATATATTACTTCCATATATATTGTTATTTTAAAATAACTCATACTCATAGAAAAAAGAATTTGCTAAATTGATACACAAACTACCTTATTGCAAAAATAAACCTGATTGATATTAAACTTTTGTATTAAAAATATACCTACTACAGGGATAAAGGAAGTGTCACTAACTTTTAAACTAATAAATGATTGACAAAATAAAGGAAATGTGAGGTGCAATTTACTACGATTTTAGAAAGATAGCTATCCTAAACCAAATTTTCCTAAAAAAAATGCTATTTGATACTGTAACATGATGGAATGTGTAAAGTGAAATCATTTACTAATGACAGAGCACTTATAGTATAATCCTTAATGCACAGGAGAAGATAAGCTTCCCTTTGACTTTCTGGGTTTATGTAGGCCATTTAGAAATGAAAACAATTTAGAGGTAGAAGGGAAGTTCCTATGCTTTTACTGTGTATGATGCCCACTATTATCTAGAGATTTGCATAAAGAGATCAAAATGATGAGGTGACTTTGCACAGACTCGAAATTTCAATCATGCCATCTGTAGGTGGTCTCAATAATGAGATCCTTTCTGCCTAGAAGGAATGAAAAAAATCAGCAGGCTGGTTCTTTGCAAAACTAGGGGAAATTTTGCATCTAAGGACAGTATCTCCAATCATGAAATTACCTTTTATTGTCATGTCTCTCAAATAATTTGCTTCTTTATGCATGAAAATAGACATTTTGAATAAACTGAGTTTATTTTCAGTGTCATCTGCATATTATTTGCCTAGAATATGAAATGTGTATAGAATAGTTCAAATTATACACACCTCTCAACTGGTAAATCTAATTTTGTTTAGCAAATAAATTTAAAATTAGACATGTTTTTAAACAGCTATATAGAAAAGAGATAAACTGTCCATCTACTTCACTTTTCTACTATTACTCAGTCAGCAGGAAGCATCTGAGGAACTGATCATCAGAGACTGAGCAAGAAGCAGTTTACATCACGGTACAGGATAAGTCAGGTGTGGGAAAAATGCAATCATTAGACATACCATCATAAGATCAACTGGAAGATCAATAAGATATTCACTAGAGCAGTCTCCAAAAGGATTTAAAATATTCAAATCCAAAATAGTTCTAAGTGAACGTGACAGAGGGGGTTCTTTAAGGAATCCCAGAGGATGAAGAAAAGGACAGATTATGACTCACAATGTAAGTGTGGGTCCTCTGCAGTTACAGAAAGTGCTGTGAAATATTGATCCATTTCTCCAGCCATGTAACAATTTTAATCAAAAAAGGAAATTAAAAATTCAGCATATATATTTTTCTTCATAAAGTAGATTTGTTTTTATTATTTTATGTATGTGTGTGGTTGTTTCTGAGTGACTGAACCACCAATAAAGGCCAGAAGAGCGAGTCAGATCCCTTTTAACAACAGTTGTGGATGTCTTTTAGAGTAAGGGCTCAAAATTTAGCATTTTGTTGATGTTGTGTTACTTGGAAGAATTAAAAAGGCAATTCAAATGCCTCAGTGTTTTCAAGATTAGAAAAACTCCTATTGAATATAACAGTATTGGTTAAAGGTTAATAATACTACTAAGGCATCTATGAAAACAAAATTCAAAAACATTTGGAAAACACTTTTAAAAGATAGTTTCAGGTCAGGTCATTTGTTCCAGGCCACCCAGATCCAAACAATCACACAAAAATTATATTATTTGCAACATTGTCTGGCCTATTTGCTCAGCCATCTTATTAACTAACTCTGACCCCTTAAATTATCTCATTTGTATTAATCTCTGTGTTGCAAGAGGCTGTGGCCTACAGGTAATGTTTCAGCATTCAGGCCTGAAATGGCCCTATCCTATAGCCATACTGATGAATACCTTGCATATCACCTTAGAACCTTCATCTGGCGATGGATCGAGATAGAGACAGAGACCCAAATTGGAGCACCAGACTGAGCTCTTAGGTTCCAAATGAGGAGCAGAAGGAGGGAGAACATGAGCAAGGAAGTCAGGACTGCGAGGGGTGAACACAACCACTGTGATAGTGGAACTGATCTATTGGGAGCTCACCAAGGCCAGCTGGACTGGGACTGAATAAGCATGGGATGAAACCGGACTCTCTGAACATGGAGGACAATGAAGACTGATGAGAAGCTAAGGACAATGGCACTAGGTTTCGATCCTGATACATGAACTGGCTTTGTGGGAGCCTAGCCTGTTTGGATGCTCACCTTCCTGGTCCTGGATAGAAGTGGGAGGACCTTGGACTTCCCGCAGGGCAGGGAATCTTGACTGCTCTTCATTCTC
>NC_022013.1:31952964-31972362 GCF_000317375.1 Microtus ochrogaster | reverse complement strand
AGGGAAATGGGAAACGGGGAGGAGGCGGAAATTTTGTTCAACAACTAAGAAAAAAATAATAAATAAAAAAAATAGCTGTCAAGTGAGAATTATAGTTACAATGTTTAGTACATTTACATTTGGCAAATTAAGGAAAATATTCTATCATCTATCCTGCTTTTGTGAGTCTAAAGTTTTATATCCAATTTATTCTTTATCATAACTAATGAAAACTATAGTTATAACTATCTGTCTTCAATTCTTCAAAGACCCAAAAAGGACATAATATTATTTAAATAATCAGGAAGTGAATTCTTAGCAACTTCCAAGACTTTAAAAGAATTTACAGAGACATCTCACTGTCTGGACTGTCACCCAAAGTTCTTCTGTAACATTACGGAATCCTTCTTCTGTCTACAGACCCGTGGTTTACAGCAGATTTTCCATTCAGCAGGAAATTTGAAGATCTATTCTGCCTTGCAATGGCGTAGTTCATCCGTTTCTTTCTTCTATGTCCTGCAGAATATCTGGCAGTTTCTTCTGTGGAACAGGAACCCTGAAGGACCATCCCATCTTTTGGAAAGTTTGGCAGTCACTTTTCTGTGGGTCCTGCAAGTCCAGTACATACATCATACAATCAAGCTGTCCAGGTAAGAGCAGTTTTTTGCTCAAATGACCACCTTGTCATATTGAAAGCAAATTCCATAACAAGTTTCTTCACAACCTCTCTGAAGTAATTGGTGCTGCCAGAAGCAGGCATGTCTCACTGCTAAGAAAAGCCTAAGTTCTTTTTTACTATTGGTTTTATTGAGCTATACATTTTTCTCTGCTCCCTTCCTTCTCCCCCCCTTCAATCTTCTCCAATGGTCCCCATGCTCCCAATTTACTCAGAAGATTTTATCTTTTTCTATTTCCCATATAGATTAGATCTATGTATGTCTCTCTTAGGGTACTCACTGTAAATTCTTAAAATCTTTTAAGTTTTTTTTTTTTTTGGATTTTTCGATATAGGGTTTCTCCATAGCTTTTGGTTTTAAAAGACATTTTCTGTAGGTTTTGAAGTGTTGAAGATTTCCTATCTAACTGAAATAATATCTCTATATATCTATAAAACCTAATAACTTGAGTGTAAGTTTGGCTATTATAAATGACTGTCTATCAATCTGTAATTTTTAATTATTCAATATGCTTTAAATGAGATATATAAATATAATGTAGTAAACAAGAGTAGAAATATATATATAAAAGTTGACTTTAAATTTGTATCAAAAGACCAAAGTCCATACTAATATAGTATTCATTTCTATATCATGCCCCCCTATAAATGAAAAGAAACTTTAATAAACAATCATTTGGAGAATATGGGTGTCGTTCCTCCAAACTACTTCCTGCTATTTATTGGATAAAGTAATTTTAGGGTTCACAGAGACATTTGGGGCTCTTATTCCATCAAAACACATTAGCCTGGAAGAAGATCACAAGTTCCCATTCTCTGTGGAAACAAAAACAAAACCTCTTTTCTAAAGTAACATATTCTTAGATTGAAATATTGAAGTCAAGATACCTTTAGAATATGTATGTTGATTTAACTTAGCAACTTCTACAATGAAATGTCTCTCTGTACTTAGCTCATTCACAGTCAAAAAAGTCAACGAAATGTACAATAGTATACATAATTCAGACTTTCTGTGTATTTTCCATCTTTATGTGGCTTTTATTTTACTCTATTATTTTTTAATAATTTTTATTATCTTTAGTTCTCTAATCGATGATTGACTATACTCTTTCTTTTCTCTCTCCCAACTGCATGTATATTTACCCAACACTGTGACCCATTCAGAGGTCTTTTTCATCTGAATGTGTCTTTCCAGGTATCTGTAGACATTTTCTGCCAAAAGAGATTTTGTTTTTGTTTTTGCTTTTGCTTTTGCTTTTGTTTTTGTTTTATTGCTAAGTGGACAAGGTTAGGGCTAATTGTGAAGCTCTGCATGTTGGCTTTACCCCTTACAACATGGCAGAGATATGTTCACTGCCTCTGCAAGCCATACTCACTGTTTAAAGCAATTTATAAATGCTGCTCACAGACCCCATTTAAGTGCTCCATAACCACACCAGCATGAACCAAGAAGCCTTTTCTTAAAGGAGTGGTGCAGTTTTTGCTGCTGATGTTGAGACAGGAAGCATTCTCTTAAAGCAGTCATGCCTCCCTCTGCTTGCCTCTAACAAACAGAACCCATCAAAGAAAATGTTGTTACCAAGAAGTTTTGCTTAATTCTATTCTTTTGTGTCTAAAATTCCTTCCCAAGCTCTCCCAGGTTTTATGTGGATGTAGTTGACCCATGTTGATGCCATTGTGGAAACATAGACTATTCTTTCATTCCTGGCCGCTCAGACCAAATAACAACACAGAAACTATATTAATGGAAACTCTTTTTTTATTAGCTCAGGCTTCTTATTAACTAACTCTTATATCTTGAATTAACCCATTTCTGTTAATCTGTGTATTGCCATAAGGCTGTGGCCTACTGGTAAGGTTCTTGAATTCAGATGTCTTTCTCCTTTGGCAGTTACATGGCATCCCCCTAACTCTGCCTACTGTGTCTCCATATCTCTTCCAGCCTGGCTAAATTCTGCCGTCTTAGGCCAAAATAGCTTTATTCATTAATCAATAAAGGCAAAACAAATACAGAAGGACATCACATATCATATCCCTGCTAAAGTTTTTCTTGGTGAGTGAAACATCATGACCAAAAAGCAAGTTAGGGGGAAAGGGTTTATTTTACTTTTTATTTACTTCCACACCCTAATCCATCATTGAAGCAAATTGGAAAGGAACTCAACAACACCAGAACATGGGGACAGGAGTTGAAGCAGAGGCCATAGAAATGTTCAACTTACTGGCTTGCATAGTTTACTTTCTTATAGAACATAGGACTACAAATTCAAAGATAACACCACTGCAATGATATGTGCCCTCCTGCATCAATCAATAATTAAGGGAATGCCTTATAGCTGGATCTTATTTTCTCTATTATATTTTCCCTTTTTCAGATGACTTTAGCTTGTGTGAAGATGACTTAAATTAGCCAGGACAACTGACCCCATGTCAGCTTGACACACAAATGTCACTATTAAATCATAACATTTTTTTTCTTGCTCTTCTGCAGGATCAAACAATACCAACATCCCCTAATATAGCATTTTACATAATGGGAAAGTCATTTTTATAAATTCGGTCTTTAAATTACAAAATCAGTTTTTAAATATACAAATTAACTTCAAAATTTAATCTCTTAAATTAAATCTAAAGAACACAAATTTTCTTATATATTCAGTCTCCTACCTGCGGGCTCGCAAAAATCAAAAATAATTTAAATTCTTTCTTATTTTAAGAGGCAAGAGTAAGGGCATAGTCACGATCTAAGGACACCAAAATCAAACGTTACAGGTGTAAATAAATCATTAATTATCTGGGATTCACTCGTGATCCTTGAGTTTCTACAAAATGCTTAGGTCCCATCCCTGGCTACACTTTCTGCAGCATACAGATTCTGTTTTAGGTTCAGACTGTCTACGTTCCATACCTGCTTCTGTTCTTGATGGCCATATGATGGTACTGGCATCTCCAAAATGCTGAGCTTTTCTCTACCCCTGGGATGCACTTTAACCTATAACCTCTCCTGGAATCTGCAAAAACTTTAACCCTCACACACAGTGCCAATTCTTAATTATTGCCCATGTTCCCATTGTTGTCTTAAAAATCTATCCCACCTGTGTGACCCTTACACTACCAATTTTCTCTGCTAACAGAAAGTACATCCTTAAGAAAAACGTCTCAGAAGACTTCACGTCAATGATGCTGTTCTCTTTTTTATCACAGATGATTCTTTAATCACAGATCATTATCCATTATGCCCGCAAAAAAGGTTTCACTTTAGTGTTTCTAACATATTGTTAATCACAGATGTTTCTTTAGCCCCAGCTAACCATAACTACAGATTCGTAACTCAAATGGCCCAGTAGTTTGAAGAATACCCATGATGTACTCTTATATTTGAAATTTTACAAATGGGAGAGTGTGCAAATAATTATAAAGATCAGGAAGTATGAACTTGCTGGAAAAAGTGTTCCACTGGGAATGGACTCTAAGGTTTCAAAAGTTCTTGCCAAGTTGAGTGTCTCTGCTTGCAGATCAGAATGTAGCACTCAGCTACTGCTCCAGCACTACCTCTGCATCCTAGTTCTCTGCTGTGATGATAATGACTGACCCTCTAAAACCACAAGCAAGACCACAATTAGGTGATTACTTTCTAAGGGTTTCTGAGATCATGGTGTCTCTTCCCAGCAACTGAGTAGTGACTAAGTTAAAATTTGTTACTAAGGAGTGGGGGTATTGCTGTGATAAGCCCGACTATGCTACTTGTTGGTAGAATGTGGACTTCAGGACTTTAGCACTAGAAAAACAGTTGAACACTTAAAGAGGCACTTAATGGGCTATTGTATGTAGTAGCCAAATGAAAGGCAGGTGTGCAGAGAACTACTTATATTATGACTACCTGGCTCAAGACTCTTCAGAGGTTAAGAATATTAATAAGTTATCTGGTGATTGCCATTATGCTATTTAGGCCAAGAATGTGGATGTTTTCATACCTGGTCTAAAAAAATTGCCAGAAGTTAAAATGAAGAATTTTTGATTTATGGAATTAACAGAAGATATTTCAAGATATCCTAGTATTGACTATGTCCTGTGATTATTAGTAATTACTCTTATACAGATTGATAATAAGAAAGAGCAGGCTGGACAAAGGGAAATATGAGGAAAAAGGAGTACCAGAAAATGTAATGGAGCTTAGTCCTGTGCTCAAAAAGACAGTAAATTTAAAGAACAACCTGATGCTAAAGGAAAAATGGGATAGTAGACTCAGGGCAAGACCCCATTCCCATGTTTCCAAAATTTGTGAAAAGGAATTAAAGGAAAGCTTAAGTAGTGAAGGAAGCCATCAACAAAAGAAAGTTAATAGATGCATAATTGTCCAGGAGTTGGGGGCATGTTCCAGCCACATAAGGCAGCAGAATTTGCTAGTTTCAATCAAGTTGTTCTGGCTTAAAAGTCAAGTATACAAGAAAGGCGTTATAGACTCTTAGTCTGTGTCTAAGGAAAGACAATGAAGCCAGGCATGTGTTAGAGGTGTCCATGCTTGGAGGCCCCAGAGGTCATTGTATGAAGGTATGAAGAAGCCATTGTATAAAGCCTGAATTGTGTTAGAGACTCAAAGATGCCATAATTGTGAGAAATTTTCCACCAAAAGCAGAGATTTGGTATAGAATCAGTCCAAGGGAAAGATGCAGTTTACAGTCAAAACCCCGTAAGGAGTTGGAGATCTGAAGATCACTTTGACAGTAGCCAATGAAATATAGAACTTCAATTTTGCAATATTGGGTTTCAGATTTGCTTTCTCACTATGCTTTCTTCATCCCTTTCAGAATATTAATGCATATTATGTGTTGGAAGTACTGATCTGCTAATATTTATATAATTTGAGTTCTAAAATCAAAGACTAGAAATAGAGGACAGAAGTTGAAAAGTTCCTAAAAAGAACTTGTAAAAAAATTAAACTTGCTCTTAAAATCTTAAACATTTATACATAAAATGTCAATCTATATGTTTGAAAAGGTAAATAAAGCCCACCTACACAAAAATCATCATTACATATTTAGTGAGATACCATGAAATTAAACTTACAGAGAAATGTCTTCAAAATGTATAGGAAAATATGACATTTTCATGGGCAAACAGTTATCAAAGACAGTAGAGTCTTAAACGAAAAACATGAAGGATATATACATTATTTTCAAGCAGAGAAAGAAAATGACTGTGCCAGAATACTATATTCTTAGAAAATGTCTTTCTGAAATAAAAGGACAAATTGGACTTTCCTTTAGAAGAAAAGTTAAGAGAATTTTTTATCAGCAGATACAACACTTTTATATTGTATAGAACAAGTCAGCAGAAGACAATGAAAAGGCACAGAAAAACACCTTAAATACTAATACATTAATAAGGACACTCAATAAAAATAGCATGAGTGTATTGATTAAAAACTGATTTGTGGTACAGTAGAATAACCACTATAAGCTGACTTCAAGATACTGCCTCAAACTTGAAATCATGAAAAACTTAATATAGAAAAAATGAACCAAAAGAAAGTGAAAATGGATATAATATTATTAGATAAATTTGACTGAAAAATAAAGGTTAGAAAGAGACTAAGAGACAGAGACAGACAGAAACATAATAATCTGTGTCAAGACACCGAAAAGATACAGACAACTTACAGAAGTGTCATCAAACTTGTACATGTACATTTTCCTATTTATATAAAGTTCTAAAGAAAGCTTTGATATCCTGAAGTATAAATAAATGTGGTGATATATGTATATGCCATCAACCCAAACATGAGTCTGTTTTATGATCATTCCTAGAAATTTAGGTAAACTTTAAAAGAAAACAAAAACAAAACAAAACAAAAAAACAAAACAGAAAACCTGTAGTTCTTAACTTGCAAATGACTCGGATGAATATGCGAATCAGAAAGCCTGGTGAACTATTCTCCTCACTACAAGTCAGTCTTAGAAATCAAATATCCAAAGACACACACTAGGAACTCCATGGATTCCAAGGTTTATGTGTGTCTATATTGTCTTTTGAGCTCAGGCTGATGAAGTTTAACGGAAAATCCTGGTATATAAATTACAGATGGAATTAAAATAAGAAATCCATCCTCTTTTCCTAATCTTTCATCTACTTTGTATTTGTACTTACAAATACAAAGTAGATGAAAGAGTCTAAATAACAATAGCATCTCTCTTAAGTCCAAGCTTTGCAGCTGTAAGACAAAGCTTGGTGACTTGTTTCATGAAGAATCCCACCTTACTTTTCTGTCAGGAATTCAAGCTCACCTTCACTACCCTGTCTGATCTTCTCTTGCTCCTAGCATGTCTGTTTTTCTGTCTCTCACCACTTGTTTTCATTGTCTCTCTGTGGCCAACTTCAATGAAACTTGTCTAACCCTGTTTTCTACTTTTAGATTCTCTAGCTTTGTTTATTTTTTTTTCTACTAGTGTTTCACCAGAGTCAAATTTCTTAGCTCATAATATGAACAGTTATACTGGCTTATGGGTTTTCAAGCTGTGGAATGGCTGGCTGTTGCTGTTTGGCACACAGGGGCGAAGAGCTGATTCCATGATGCCAGTAGACATTCTGAGAAGAGCATGAGGCAGTGGCATCATCTGCAGATTCAGTCCCCAGTGCCTTGGACTACAAGCTACAGAGTGCTGTTTAGAGGTGACCTGCCAAAGCTAAATGTGGCCACTGTAGGCAATGTCAGCTGGCATGGAGAGAGTATGCTTCCCATTGCTGTAAACTGAAGCAGTTTTATTTCACAATGCTGTAAAGGAAGATCCAGGTGAGAACAGAAGTAATCATTTTCTTCATAGCCTACTATTATTTAGTCAGTTTAAATATGGTGTAGCAATAATAGTAACACACACAGTGGCACTTACTAGAGAAGATTCATTGACATTTAGAATAGACCCTGCCCAAATGCCTTCATTTTTTTTACACTCAATCTATTTTAGCAATATTATTTTAGGTACACTGTTTTAACCTTTAATATTTCATTGGTATCTCAATCAGAAAGCAAGAATAGCAAAAAATGCATGGCCATTTCACATAATTATTGATGAAATTGAATTAAATGAGATAATATAAATCTGATGAATGTCAATAGCTCTAGCTGATGCACATGAAAAGAGATTTTTTTATAAGCAGTGAAATCAACATGCACATAAAATTTAATTGTTATACACACATATAAGTATATACACATGCAAACATATGTATACATATACACATGTGTGTGAATATGTATAAAGTATAACAGCATTTTTAAACTTTCTTTCTTTTTTTTCTATGTAGGGTTTCTCTGTAGCTTTGGAGCCCATCCTGGAACTAGCTCTTGTAGACTAGGCTGGCCTCAAACTCATAGAGATTTGCCTGCCTCTGCCTCCCAAGTGCTGGGATTAAAGGTGTATGACACCACCACCAAGCCATTTTTAAACTTTCAAAAACCCTCCAGAGTTTAAATTAATCTATATAATATCTGAATTTATCTCACGGTACTCTTGCTATCTTTCTGTCCTGATTGAGAAAGAAAGTTTTAATTATTGTGTGATGTGTGATCTGAACAGCTGTATGTTTTATCCTGTAGGCTTGAACCCAAGGTAGAGTTTAAATAATTCCCACACAATATAAAAAGTTTACATGATTATTTAAAACTATGAAAACAACTAGTCATAGCGTAAACAACACAATGTGAGCCCTTTGTTAATTACCCTTCCTTTTCTGTAACAGAAGGAAGGAGGTTGGGGAAACTTTGGTTGGAATGTAAAATAAATGAAAAAAAAGTAATGAATAAAGAAAAGGAAAAGTCTCCCCCCAGCCACATTCCTGAGCCCTGTTGTTTACTGCCTCTTTCTTCTCAGAACTTGTACTACCTCACCCAGACTTCCCTGTCCTCACCAGCAGCACAAATCCAGGTGAAGGATTAGTGAAAACAAATAGCCATTTAATTGCACTATTGTCAGATCTTCAAGTATGTTTAAAAATTAAACTGTGCACAATAGATATGTTCCAGTACTTCTAAGTTTCTAATGTCAGTATAGATGTCTTAAATCTCAAGGCAAATTATCTAGACAACATATAATAATCAGAGCACAGATCCAGAAATAAGCCTCTCTGTTGTCATATTTTTATAATAAAATCAACTTTATCTGCTCCCTTATAATTCCATATACTACTAATATAGTGTGAAGTTCTCTTATTTTTCAAAACAGATAAGCTAACTTTAATCATTATTTCCTTTAGCTACTTTGGTCATCATTCATAAGAAAGTGTTGATTAAAACAGAAAATATTCCTCATACATTTTTCTTTCTGATTACTTCCACCATGAATTGTTAAGCAATTTTTCATTCCCTAGGCATATTTACACTTTTAAATTGTAACTAAGGAGTTAGCATGAACAATATCATTTTTTTAGTGAAGACTGAGCAAGGCAGTGAAATGATATCTTGCTGTTTTAGCTTACCTAAATATTTTAATTAAAAGCTATTTTTCAAATGTTATGAAATGTTGAAATAATACAATATTTAATAAGAAGGAATATGTTCTACATTTTAAAGGAATTATTTCTCTAATCACAACATGAATATTATTTTATTTTAATATAATCCTCATTATCATCACACGATTATTTAATAAAAGCTACTTAAAAATTGAAGCTTGTAAATAAATACAGGAATTATATTCTGTATCATAACTGTTGAAATTTTATATTTGCTGCTATTTAGTTAGATAATTACTAATGAATGGCTGAGTGCAATGTTTATAAACAGTTATAATTATCCAGATGCTACACTAAGAAACAAGCTACTTAAATGAATTAGAGATGAGCGTTATCTTGAAGAGACCCTATTTTTGTTACAGAGAAGGACACCTGGGATAATTACAATCCTTTGTGTGAAAGTAAGTGGTTACTTAAAAAATAAAAAGTTCTGTTGGCAGCCAAAAATAAAAGAGTTGATTTAATAATTATGGGTTAGTAATCCTGTAAAAAAAATAATTAGATCTCTTTTAAGCCGACAAAAGAAGTCACCTTC
Organism: Microtus ochrogaster; assembly: GCF_000317375.1. Classification (NCBI taxonomy): domain Eukaryota; kingdom Metazoa; phylum Chordata; class Mammalia; order Rodentia; family Cricetidae; genus Microtus; species Microtus ochrogaster. The sequence continues at coordinate 31,962,664 of NC_022013.1, read as the reverse complement.
AAGTGGAGACCAGGATGGATAGAAACATACAAAATGATAGATCTGCATTTGTTGGAAACATTCCTGAGAACATAGGACTACTTGAGTAGTAAGTAAAATGCAGTAACAAATGTGATAGCTTTACTGGGTTTCTATGTAGTGAGAAAAAAATAATAGAAAACAGATAAAGTAAGTTGGAACTAGTTTACAAGTGTCAGATCTCAATGATGCTGTGAGATGCCGTCTAGAGGGAATCCTTTGCTGAGCTATTCCAGGGTGACTTAAAGGATTACTCAAGCTAAGAAGGAGGAAAAATAAATGTGTTTGTTAGATAATAAGATGCAATAAGGAATATTTATCAAAATTAATTATAACTTGTATACGCCTAACAGTCTAATAGACTGAAATCCTTAGAGCCTCTTGCAACAATAATCACAAGAGTATAAAGTCACCTGTCTATCTTTTAGGGTCAGAGATCTGACACTGTGTTAGGTGTGTGTAAGGTGATTTAATGAAAGAGAAACATGAACTGATAACAGCAATAACAAGAACCATATTACCCACTCAGTTATGTAGCCGTTTATCTAGGCCAATGGCACTTCATATATTCTCTTCTCTATGAATTTCAGACATTTTACAATTTCTTTTATGGTTACCACTTCTAATAATGTGTACTCTTTTAGGAACATTTTTAATAATAATAATATGATTACTACTAGTAATAATAATAAATTATTCAAAGTAGTTTGAAGAAATCTTATTGCAGAAAATGCATAAATGTTAGCTGCTATTATCATTATAATTTATTCAAATTATTGTTACATGAATAACAATGTTAGCTTTACTTATCTGTAGGTATCTTATCATTTTCATTAAAATTATAAAGTAATTTGAAATGTAAATTGGTCAGATGCAGAATCTAATATGTCTTTGGACATTGTCCTATGTTTGAATACACATATGAGTTTTAATTACAGGAAGATGAGTACAGAGAGCCGGCATGGAATTATTCATATGAATAATTATGGGCAGCCAGTCTGTTCAGAAAAATATAACAATTAAGAAAGAGCACACCCCAAATTAAGTCCATGGGGCAAAGACAGAAGCACTTGAGTAGATTTATCACATATCTTGAAGACAACTCCCACAAGGAGATAATTGTAAGCAATGCTGTTGATGACTTTTTGCTAGAAAATAAGTGCACTGAGACTAGGATATTATCTTTTTTATTCAATGAATTTCAGGCTTTAAAAATAGTGAGGAGATGATATGAACTCAATTTATTCTAACAAACTCAAAGTTTCATTAACTCCTTTACTATATATTAAAGAGAGACAAAAGATAATTTGAATGAGGAGGTATTGAACTGTATTTTGAGTAATTGTCATATAGACTGATTTTTTTAAACATCAAACAATAATTTAAACATATAATTAATACCTTATCTCAAAGCCATACATAAATAGGTGCCACAGTGTTAAGAGTCAACAATATGAAATTTCAGTTTCTTCAAATTCAGGATTAGAGGTTTCAGCTTTTCTTTGAAGGAACATATTGTGAAAAGTCTATTAACAGTTTTTCTATATTATTCACATGTGGAAGAACTGAGATTCATTTCTCTGTAGGCTTAGGAAAGGATTTGTGAATCACTTTATTTCAAGTATGTTATTTAAGCTTTGTAGGACTAATTTTGTGCATTTGAAACCTAATATCCTACCCAACTTATTCATGCTGTAAAGACGAGCTGAGATGAGCTTTAGGGAAAGTAGTTCAAGAGATAAACTTTAAAGCTAAAATTTTAAATTTAAATGTGAATAAGTAATAACAGGATGGGCTTTGATATTAACATTTAGAAGGATATCCTGAAGTACTATTGATTTGCAGCTAGAGACTTTGCTATGCAACATCTTCAGTTCTTTCTGCTTCCTGTTCTTATGCCTCTGCTCAGCTCAAAATTAAATAAACATTGAATAACATTTACTTCACATGCTAATAGATAACTCTTTTACATGCACTTATTTCATCTATATTGTGATTGCTGTGTTCTAGTGATGAAGGATTTGAAATTCTTTCCCCTTGAAGACTCTGTCTAATTTTAATTTTTGTATTGCGTTCTGATACAGTCCTTCATACAAGTAGGAAACAACTTCTGTTTCACTTGTGGTGGAGAAAAAACTAAAAATTATACATGATATTCATATGAATGATTTGACTTTAATCCTAGTGGCAAATTGAGCATCTTACCTGTCAGCATGTCTTGTGATCAGCTGAAAGTCTGTACATAGGGTGAATGGCAGGAGAAAATGGTTGAGTATGGAGCAGCCTACTTTAAATGACGCAACTTCATCCGTCAAGGTCACATTTTATCATTACAACAAAACAGTCAAGTTCTTTTTATCAAGATTAGTGTAGGGGCACACATATTTAACCCCATTTACACTTTAGAGAATGTCGTATGCAGATTTCACATCACATCTGACTTACAGAGTGAGTTCACAGTTAAGCTGAGTAATTTAGTAAGACTTTGTCTCAATAAGAATTTTTTAAAGAGACTAGAAATATGACCTGCCCGAAGAAAGAGGATTACTAGTTCCAAGCCAGGCTTCACTACAGAGAGAGACCATGTTATAAGTCAGTGGAAAAGAGGCAGATATTTGGTAGAGTGCTTTCCTTGTCTGAAACACACACCTGACACACACAGACAAGATTAACAAACGGTGAAAACAAATCCTACAATAATTGAATTGTTTTCTGTTTAGTCATCTTATTTGATATAGTATGGCAGTTTCATATGGTATTGTTAGGAGAGAAAATGGATAAAATATTATGAGGAATCTCTCCATATTATTTAAGATAATTTCATATGAATATAGACTTGTATTAAAATAAAAGGTAATCTGAAAATCTGGTAGTGGAAGATTTGCTTGGTGATAAGAAATGGACAGTTGGGTCTCATCTTCCTCATCATTGGGAGACTTCATTAGGATTGACTTCATCTATTTTAGGAAGTTTCCACTATACTTGGTTTTTATATCACCTCTCAAATGCCCCTCATTTCAGCTGTCTCTCCTTGCATGCCCTCCCTCAATCCCATCATGCATTAGGTAGAGATTTTCAGTGCAATCTCAAAATAAAGTACTATTAATCATTATGAATAATTCAGCCCTCAACTGATAATATTCTCCTTGAAAGCTTTCAAATATCTACATTATACCCAAAGTCACATCACATTTTTCATTAATAAAATCTACTGGCAATTTAAAACAGATGGGAGCATTAAGCTTCAATATTCTTTGATTTGGACACTGACTAATGCAATATGAATAAAGGGCAATGAGGTCCATCTGTTGAGATAGTGCTTTAGAATAGCAGAATCCAGTCCAGAAATGACAGTGCTCCCTGAGCCATCAACAGAATCATTTCTACCCACTCAGTTTAATGACTTTTACATGGAAATATAATTAGTTTCCTTAAAGATATCTTTATTTCCAACATCATTTTTCTTGCACAGTGTCAAATGAAATTACTTTGTGCTTTTGAAAGTCCATATTGAAGTAAGTTATAAGTTAAGACATTGCTATCTATACCTTGTTCAAATCACAGTGAATTCAGGAACACATGGTGTTATGCAGCTTCTCTTCATATGCACACAGAAGCTGTATAATTGCAATGTACAACTCATTTAACTTCAGAGGATAATTGTTTTTAGTCAAATTTTCTACCCTGTTTCATACTGTGGATATTTTAAAGAGTAATGGAAATTGTAGTATTGTTTTAATTTGACAAATAATAACCACCAATTTTTATATCAAATAAATGATTTAATGTAATGTCTATATTCCTAATATGTAGAATGTAGTCTTATATTTTATTGTAAACTGAAAAGGAATATTGAGTGCATAGTATAGCACACCTATGTTTGGGACCTCAATCACAGACATAAAGAGTTCAATATCAACTTCTGATACAAAGTGAATTCTTCCCAAACCTGTATTACAAAATGACTAGATCGTGTAAAAAAAATAAATAAATAAAATAAATAACAAGAGAAACAAAGGAAAAGGAGGTAAATCAATGAAGGAAAAGTAGGAGGAATAAATTAAAATGTGCATCTTTAAAACTAAAACAATAAGAAAATGAAGTCTTGACAATGACATTAGTCACTGGTGTGTAGTTTTAACAATTGTGACAATTAAACAATTTCTCAAAAAAGGAAGAAAATGAACCCTTATGAGGGTAGTATCTGTTCAATAAGAACTTACAGAGAGATCCTTTTCATTGTAGTAGTTCAGTGATTGCTGAGAGAAATGAAATGGACATTAGTTGCCGTACATGAATGCTAAACAATGTTAGACTTTTCTAGAGTGAAGGAATGAGATGATGATTTCAGTAGCATTAACGCCGTAGTGCCTTCTCTTTCTATTATAGTGTGTAAGAGCAAATATGTTTTTAGTGTTAACTTTAATAAAATGAATATTTCTATTTTCTCATTTAAAATACTGTGAAATAGGTATCAGATTTCTGACCTTTAGTATTTCAAGATAACTTTATTGAGGCAGCTCTGAGATGTGTTTTGGGTGTTTCCCATCACTCCTTTACGTTAGGAAAAATGACACAAAATTTCTAAATTTTGTGTATGTCTATTTAAAAGAGTAACAAAAAATTCTATAGATACTATTGGGCTTTATAAATCCTGTCTTCATCAACATCCAACATTTTCTCCATAGGTCCAAAGAGTTAATATGAAATAAGCTCATGTTTAATATATGTATTGATGTTTATACTGTCCTCCACTTGGCATGGTTTAGTGACAGTTTGAAGAAATAATGCCTGAATATCTGGTGCCTATGATGATTCCATTGTAATTCTAAAGTACTGCCAAGGTCTTTGAATTGCACTGCAGTCATGTATGAATAAAACAATATACCTAATTTATTGCTCATAGGAAGAAAGTTTTAAAACAAGTATGGAAATTCATGATATATTTGCAAATATTCTCCAGGCTGAGATGATTAGTGAGTGATATCAGGAGGCTAGTGTTAAATATAGATAAAGGCAATTGAACCTGTACATGGGAAAACTCACAGCTGAGGGCGGAATTATTATAAGAAGCTGTCAAATCAAGGGCACAGGAACCTGAATGATGGTATCAATTATACTTTGTGTTTTGTTTATGATTTTCTCTCATGCTTATTCAAAATTCAGAGAAGAAAATATTGAATGCATTTCTTTTGCTGATTTGAACATATATCATTATTTTTCATAAATCATAACACGTATTTTATAGCCACATATGATTACTTCTAATAAATTATATATAATGTATACAAATACACTATGTTTAATAACCTTAAATTCTCTGATCATTGTTTAAAGTGTGAACATTAAAATCTTTTAAGGGTTTTGGTGGTAGCTCAGGAAGTAAAGGTCTCGCATAAAAATAAGGACTAGAGTTCACATCTCCAGAAACCATGAAGGAATCACTTGGCTCTGATACTCTCCTCTAATATCAGCATGAGGGAGCAGGATTATCCAGAGAAAGTTCAAAAAAGCAGAGTAGCTGAAATGGTAAAATCTCTTTTTTATTTAGTAGAGAGTTGCTCTGTTTTTATGAATTTATAAGCTTTCTGTTGCTGATATCCAGCTATAATCCATGATGGTCTGATAAGATTCAGGAAATTATTTCAATTTTTTGTTGTTGTTGAGATTTGCTATCATTACTGGCTGTATATATGGTCAATTTTGGAGAAATTCCAACAGGTTCTGAGAAGAAGGTATATTCTTTCTTCAAGATTTTTTAAATATTTTTCTTCATTTAACATACCAAGTATAGTTCCCCCTTCCTCACATTCTCCCACCGTCGACCCTTTCCCCCACCCAACCTCATGTGCTCCTACTTTGAATTAACAAAGTCTGACATATCAAGTCTGACTTTTTAGGCACTGTAGAATATACAAGAGTAAAAGAATAAGAGATTATTTTTCTGAGGGTTTATTGAACTACTGAAGACAGGTAATATATGGCAAGGGAGACATTTTATATGATGGTGTGAAAGGGAAGATGCCCTAAAAGATTATTGTGAGAAGTTGTGTAAATGAAACCTGAGTTGCAGTGTAGATACGATGATGATGAAGAGAAAAGAGCCCTAAGACATCAAACAATGAAAGCTGCTCGCAGGTGTGCGATCATCCTGAGGGAGGAAGAATTGTACTTTGCAGGCAGTCAGGACAGAGGAGCAGAAACTTTTAAGGCATTTGGAACTGAAGCCCAGATATTTTGCACTGGACATAGAACTCAAGATTTGGTTTTATTCCTGCGGATATCAGTCTAATTTTGGTTCAGTATTTCTCTACTGTATCCCCATTTATCCAATTTGGAATGAGAATGTATATGCTGTGCCGGTGTATGTAGGAAGTGTGTAATGTGCAATTTTACAGGGCCACAGCTTATATGTTGTAATGAGTTATATACTATTAATTTATAACAAATTTAGAAATAATTATAGGTTGCTTGTATTTCTTGGAGTAACATTATTATGAACATCATTATAAAATTACAAAAATGTTTCATTCAGTGAACTTGAAGTACACATTTCATTTGAGTAGAGAGGTAGCATTTTAAGACATTGTAATGTTGTTATTGATGCTTTATTTTAATAATTAATAATTCTGCAATACTATTCTTATGTCTAGATCTTACAATGTAATTGGAAAGATTGTAATTTAAGGAGAAAGCATGTTATTCAAGACATAAGAGTATATAACTAAATAAAAATTGTTACCAACAAGAAATAGATTCTTGTAGGAATAACATGGATAAAAAAACATAATAAAGCTTGTCATAGTGGCCCACACATTTAATCCCAGCACCTGGGAGGCAGAGGCAGGTGGATCTCTGAGTTTGTGGTCAGTTTGGTCTACAGAAGCAAGTTTCTTGGCAGCCTGGCTTCACACACAGCTACAGAGAGAAACCCTTTAAAAAGAAAACTAAAAAAAAAAAAAAAAAAGATGTTAACTCATAGACGTAGTAGGTTATTGATGCAGAGATTCAGAATCTTACATGAACCATTGAGAATGAGGAGATTTTCTTAGAGTCTTCAATGTGAGTAAATATCTTTGTCTGCATCATCTAGACAACATGTTATTGATGCTGCTCTCTAGAGACACAGTCTCAGCATTGATTCTGCTTTTATTTTAGTATACATTTACCCCAAAATTATATATAATATAAAATTATATATATATAATTTATTAGTTTTTTATAATTATTTTTGTGGATGTATATGTATACATTTTTTTTTTGATTTTTCGAGACAGGGTTTCTCTGTGGCTTTTGGTTCCTGTCCTCACACTAGCTCTTTCTAGACCAGGCTGGCCTCGAACTCACAGAGATCCGACTGCCTCTGCGTCCCAAGTGCTGGGATTAAAGGCGTGTGCCACCACCGCCCGGCTTGTACATGTATACATGAGTGCATGTGTGTATGTGTGTGTTTGTGGGTTTGTGTGTAGGCATCAGAATTCACAAGTAGATCTCATAGAATAATCAGTAGGAGATGATTCTCTTCTTATATGTGGGCATTGCCCTGTGCTTATGAAACTTGGGTGTAGGTGCTTTCAATTCCATTTATTTATTTTAATAATAAAAGTTTTATTTTGAAGATAGTATATAGTATATAATATATAAAATATATAGTATATGATATGATTCAAAATTTGAAATACACATATACTCGAGATTTTGAGAATTTTTTAGCAAGTAACCTATCTCTTCTATTTCTACTGTCTTGTTTTGTGATGATTGGCAAATCTTAGTAATCATTAGAGATTGACAGGTGTTAATATCCTCAAGCACAATAATTTTAGCATGATGATCATGAGCTGAAAGTAGGCATAATTTACATAGCAAGACTCTATTTCAAACATAAATAAATAAACACATAATAAACATAAACAAATATACAAATAAGTAAGTAAAGTTGCATTCTCAAAAAAATTAACCTTGTGTCAAATAAAACACTTTTCTTAAAAGAAAACAATATTCATAATATATGATGTTTGAGTTTATATTAGATAAGGCAAATGCTATGTTGTAGCACACAGTAAGAAATTATTCTGATAGATTTTTTTGACTTAAGTGATTTTCAGAGCTTATTTTACTGTGTCTTTGGTTTTATGGCACCTGACAGCTGATTTGTAAGTTTATGTTGCACTTGGATGATGTGCACTCATCTACGAAATGAGAGACATTGGTGCCTCTTGCAACAGATGGCAGGCACCCATGGATAGTTTCCTCTGCTTGGGGAATTTGCAAATTAATGGAGGCTTTTCAGTTCTGATTTTGAAATGGTTGTTTGCAACCATCACTGGAGAGGTCGCAGATGACAGCTGATTTATTTACACACTTTAGATCCCAGTGACATCCAAGTAAGTTTTCTAGACTCCTCATCCTACATTCTATCCCCACATTTACTTCTAAAAATGCACATGCTTTTTTTGTTTACAGTTTTTTTTTTTAAAAAAAATTAAGTTTGTTTTAGAAAAAAAAGGCAAACTATTGTAGAGAGAGCCCGCCTTTTGGGGGCGGGATGGCTCGGGCAAATGTTTACTTAAATTGGGGCACACAGACGCTGCAGCTCGTTTTCCTGTTTCCTGTTTCGGTGCATCACTGGAACTCCGGTTGCATGAGTGTGCTATTTACATTAAAGTTGTATCATCTTATACCAATTTGTCTGTATTAATCCGATCCGCCTTCATTTGGTGCTCCAACGTTGTGGCAGATTTTTCCTGCGCCAGCACCAGGACCCAGGCAGTGGCCTCAGCCGCCCCCTCGGGTCCCTGGTCGAAGGGCCTTCAGCAACCGCACTGCACGGGGAACCCGATCTAGTCAGCTTTTGTGAGCGAGATTAGTCGCCGGAGGGAAGCGTTGGTAAATAGCGGGTAGTCTGCCTTGGACACAGCAGATTCCCGTTCTGCAACCACCAACTCTGCTAACCTCTCCCTGCGCGCTCTCCCCTGCCCAGCGCTCCGGTGTCCGGCACCGTGCGCCTCATAGGAGAAGCCTGCAGCGCTGGCCAGTCCCGCACCCTCCCCCGAGCGAGCTGGATCGCTCTCTCGCCTCTAGTGCTCCGGGGCTCACATTGAACTTCCGGGTGCGCTTGCCAGCATGCGCCACAGCGGCAGACTTGGTCTGATTCAAATTCAAAATAACCCCTTCTCACACATAATAAATCCTCAGGCAGAACGATAAATTTCGGTTTTGAGTTGATTCAGACCGGCTCTCCACGTGGACTCAAGTGGACTCTTCAGCCACCTCTGGCAGAAAACAGTCATTACAGGTAAAAATTTTTTTTTCCTTATTAAAAAAAAAAGGATGTCAGAATATTACCCTCAAGAATTTTAACGGTCTTTTTGAGTGTGCCATGTGGGAGATCTTACAAGAGGTGTCTAGCACCCCACATCTATGCATTCTTCTGGGATTAGTAATTTTCCTTGGCACTAAATGGTTTGACATCAAGGATATGATAGAGTCTTTGAGAGACAAATCCAGGATTCTTAAGGCAGAAGCTGCACATCTGAAAACTATTGAGGACGAATCCAGGATTCTTAAGGCAGAGGTGAAACGGCTAAAAACTATTAAGCACGACCATGATATTCTCAAGAATCAGTTTGACGTTATACAGGAAGATAACAGATCCTTGTCTAACAAGACTCTGCTAACTGAG
>NC_022013.1:31899777-31946609 GCF_000317375.1 Microtus ochrogaster | reverse complement strand
AACGAGAATTTGGGTGATTGCCCAGGTAGTCAGTTGTCTCTGTCATTTTTGGCACATTTTGGATATTTCTCATTTGTTAAGTAACATTTATTCCTTTCTCAGATCTTTGACAGAGTTGAAGATTATATAATTGTAGTTACTCTCTACATTATTTAGACTTCTTGAGATAGAATGTCTGTAAAACTTTTGTTCTCAATATTATTTGTTATATTTATTATTTGTTATTGTTTATAGTTTTAGTTAGTTTAGTTCTGTCTTATTTAGACAAAAGAGGGAGATGTAGAGAGAGCCCGCCTTTTGGGGGCAGGACGGCTCGGGCAAATGTTTACTTAAATTGGGGCGCGCAGATGCTGCAGCCCGTTTTCCTGTTTCCTGTTTCGGTGCATCACTGGAACTCCGGTTGCATGAGTGTGCTATTTACATTAAAGTTGTATCATCTTATACCAATTTGTCTGTATTAATCCGATCCGCCTTCAAACTATGTTTGCAATTAGGGAGAATGTATTGGGGATGAATGAAACAAATATGAAAATTCAACACTAAAATTCCAAATACATATAACAGTAAAATCCTAGCCAGGAAACACCTGCCTCATTCATGCTCTTTATTTTAATAAATCTGGTATAGGTAATTGGAGATTTCATTATTTCATACCATTCTTTTCCTCCTTACTCATAATGTTGAGAATTATTTTTGGAACAGAAGAATGATTTTTATTAACTATTATCTAACTTTATTCAATTCATAAAATTTTCTTATCTCTGAGATTGTGTCCTGACTTTCTTATCTTATGCCTTTTGTTTCAAATCAGACTGTAGTAAAGGACAACTGCCTTAATTGTAAAAAAAAAAAAAAAAAAAAGATAATCTTTTAAAATTAATAGGTGATCTGCAATATCTTTCCAATGTTTCTGCCTTCTCCTCTGCAGTGTTCCCTGAGCATTAGGTATAGGAGTGTCTTGTAGATATGTCCATTGGGACTAAGCTCCTCAGATATACATTTTGATTGGTTATGGTTATCCATAATGGTCTCCATCTGTTGGAATGTATAGTTTCTTTGATGAAGATTGAGGACTACACTTAACTGTGGGTATAAGAATACATGTTTAGAATGTTGTTAGGGGTTATCATAGTTTCATAAGAAGTGGTTGTAGATTTTCGAATATCAATGACTTCTTTAACACTGAGTAGTTAGCTAGGTCTCCAGTACCAAGCAAGGTTTTCATCTTGGCAAGTGGTTTTTATGTCCAATTAGAGAGAAGTTAGTTACTACAAAGGTATGCTTGCCATTACTTCACCCATATGGTGATCATACCACGCAGGCCACTGATTGCAAGGTCCATTGGCTTGATAGCTGGGTAGGACTGTTGGTTGCCTCCCTCCTCTGGAAATTTGCATAATGCCTTCTGGCACTAGGAAAGCTAGCTTTCAGGCAGTAGCTTTTAGTTAATTTCTACTAACTGATACACCAACATGGACAGGAAAAATAATACAAGGCTTCAAACAAACAGAAATATAGGCAACTGTGGATGCTGGGAACAGCAGAAACCATCTGATTTGTTATCTAATATCTAATAGTTAATGCTAAAAACAAAAGTACAATTAGCATTACTCAGACTGAGCATGTTGTATTTAGAAATATGTATGTATGTATGCATATGAATGCAATAACAATTAATGAAAAAAGAGGTTATGAATTTTCAAAAAAGCATAGAGGGGTAAATGGGAGGTCTTAGATAAAGAAAATTGGAAGGAGAAATTTTATAAATATATTTTAATATTCAAACATAAAATAAAACAAAAACTTTAAAAAAAACATTAATTACCATTTTGCTACCAACAGAGTAATAACAATGTCTATTCACTTAATCCATATAAAGAAACATATGACGAGTTTGCATAATATATTTCTTATCAATTTTGTGAATAAAAATTTAGCTTTGCTGGAGGTACCCTGTTTGCCAGTCCAATTAACAGTATGATTGTTATTACATTATTTTAATTTTCATTATTTAAATTTATGGAACATACTAAATTGAGAGTTGTTATTTATTAAATAAGAAGTAATGCAAACACCATAATAATGTATCAATGGTAAAGAAAAAGTTTAAAACTGCTCAACTTGACCAAATGTGATTTGTTAGGTCAGGAGTATGAACGGTCTTTTGCCTGCCTCTGTTGTGAAAATGTTTTCTCATGTATATTCTGATTAGGACCCTACAGATTAATGAGCAGGTAATGATTATTTACAGGAGTTTTGGAAAACAGGGGGCCTTTCATTGTCAGTAAATAATGCCTTATCTGCATAAGACCATGTGGGACTGCAGCTACACTTCATTACACTGATTGCTTATTTTGTTTTAGATTTCATGTCAATATGCTATCTGAAGATATAGTTCTACTAGAGCAAAACATGAGATTAGAAATCTAAAGCTCACTGACTCTGAAACACACAATTTGTATTAAAGTTAACATTTATTTTTTGCCTCAATTTCTTTATAATTATTTTTTTAAAAATGCTAGTATACTTCATTTTACTTTTCAGTCAAATTTATCTGTTCAGCTTTAAAAAGTACACCATAATTTTCTGAAGTCAGTAAGATAAATAATGTTACCAGAGAATAATATTCTGTTAAGTAATAAAATTTGGTGAAAAAGATAAAGTATAATGCACACATTGACCAAGTATATATGAACTGATATGATTGAGACATTCTTTGTTTAAATATGAATGAAATTCAGATCTATTTCTAATTCAATAAATGAAAATATGAACATAGTTTTTTTCATTTAATGTAATGGTAAAAATGTCATAGAATTTTACATTTTATGTAGGCATTTTAAAAATATATCAAATATCTTGAATATTTGAGAGCTCAAAGACTAGTAGAATAATAAGTTTGTAGAAAGACAATATATTAGGTTATGAAAAGATCAAATTTTGACAGAAAACTGCAAAGAGAAGTATGGTTCTCATAGTGCTTAGCTATATATCCTTCCTAGGTCCACAGGTGAATTCTGATGCACTATCTGGTGCACACTGATAGTCAACAATTATGTATTTTGTAGGACAGCATTTTCTGTGTATCTGAATATTAATACCCTTTCACTACGCACAATAACATATAGGTCCCAAATTAACATCTAAATTGATCTTTTCTTTTTTCTTTCTATGCTTCACTTATTGACTCTTATATTGTGCTGTTGTAGGGGAGACATGCCGTGGTGTGCATGTGTGGAGGCCCAAAGTTTGAATGTAAGAGTTGTGTTACTCTCCTTCCATTCTTTGGGATCCAGGAATCAAACTCAGGTCATTTGAGATTTTCAACAGGTACATTTGCTCCTTCAGCCTTCAAGATTGACTGTTATTGTGTCTTAACTCTCTGCCCATTATGGACATTATCCAAGAAAGGAGAATATGTAACCATTTTTTCCCATCCACGAGAACATGCATCTAAGATCATTGAAACAATTGCAAATGTACCAAAAGAAGAAACAGTTTGGGCTCTAGAATTATTTATGAAAATTAATTATTTCATAATATGTTTCATTTCAGAAGAGAAAAAAATGTATTAAACTTTAAAATAATCAGATAAGACTTTATTGGAAGGCCAGGTGTGGGTGTGTATGCCTTTAACCTCAGCAATTGTGAGGCAGAAATGGGCAGATTTCTGTGAATTCCAGGCCAGGAAGAGGTACACAGTGAGGGAATGCCTCAAAATAAGTAAGAAAATAAATAAATATATGGCTTTAATAGATAGGCAAATTTAAAGCACATGAATCTGTTATTTGAATAAAAACAAAAGAAAGCATTGTGCCTGGGACAGTTATGAATTCCTAAAAAATTAGCTTCACAGAAATTAGTTTCATAGAAGGACTAGTCCTATTTATATTGAAGCAGTTTTAGATTCAAGAAATATCAGATATCCAGAATTCCATTGACATAATACTAAGCTACTGAAACTAAGGGGTGGAAAGCCAAAAAGAAACAAGAGTGGTGAAGAAAATACAAGAAACTAAGTGCAGTGTAGTCACAAGTTGTCAAAAGAGAGATCTCTCAAAAAAATTAGGAAACAACCTTCCTCAAGACCCAGTAATACCACTTTTGGGTATATATCCAAAGGATGCTCAATCGTGCCATAAGGCCATGGGCTCACCTATGTTAATAGCAGCATTGTTTATCAGAGCCAGAACCTGGAAACAACATAAATGCCCTTTACTGAAGAATGAATAGGGATAATGTGGTGCTTCTACACAATGAAGTACTGCACAGAAGAAAAATATCGAAATCTTGAGTTGTGCAGGCAAATAGATAAAGCTAGAAAACATCATTTTGAGTGAGGTAGCCCAGACCCAGAAAGACAATTATCACATTTACTCACTCATAAGTGGTTTTTAAACATAAAGCAAAGAAAACCAGCCCATACATCACAATCCCAAAGTACCTAGACAACATTGGGGCCCCTAAGAGAGACATACATAGATCAAATCTACATGGGTAGTAGAAAAAGACAAGATCTCCTGAGTAAATTGGGAGCATGGGGACCATGGGTTAAAGGGTAGGAAAGATGCAGGGAAGGGAGCAAAGAAAAATGTAGAGCTCAACAAAAAATCAATAAAAAATAGAGGGATCTACTTTCCCCTACCCCTCCCAACATTGAAGGGCATCTAGGTTGTTTCCAGGTTCTGGCTATTACAAATAATACTGCTATGAACATAGTTGAACAAATGCTTTTGTCATATGATAGGGCATCTCTTGGGTATATTCCCAAGAGTGGTATTGCTGGGTCCAGAGGTAGGTTGGTCCCGAATTTCCTGAGAAACTGAAACACTGATTTCCAAAGTGGTTGCACAAGATTGCATTCCCACCAGCAATGGATGAGGGTACCCCTTCCTCCACAGCCTCTCCAGCAAAGGCTATCCTTGGTGTTTTTGACTTTAGCCATTCTGACAGGTGTAAGATGATATCTCAAAGTTGTTTTGATTTGCATTTCCCTGATAGCTAAGGAAGTTGAGCATGACCTTAAGTGTCTTTTGGCCATTTGAACTTCTTCTGTTGAGAATTCTCTGTTCAGTTCAGTGCCCCATTTTTTAATTGGGTTAATTAGCATTTTAAAGTCTAGTTTCTTGAGTTCTCTATGTATTTTGGAGATCAGACCTTTGTCTGTTGCAAGGTTGGTGAAGATCTTCTCCCAGTCAGTAGGTTGCCTTTTTGTCTTAGTGACAGTGTCCTTTGCTTTACAGAAGCTTCTCAGTTTTAGTAGGTCCTATTTATTCAATGTTGCCCTTAATGTCTGTGCTGCTGGGGTTATACATAGGAAGCGATCTCCTGTGCCCATCTGTTATAGGGTACTTCTCACTTTCTCCTCTATCAGATTCAGTGTGTTCGGGCTGATATTGAGGTCTTTAATCCATTTGGACTTGAGTTTTGTGCATGGTGATAGATATGGGTCTACATAGGTAAGCAGATATTCTTTACAAGTAAATTTTGATCAATCCTATCAAGATTAAAAACTAGATTTTATAGACTCATATACTAAAATGAGATAATCCTAAAATTGTTAGACATCTAAAACGTTTAATAATCCCTAGATTAGCACAAATCCCTGATTCTAAAAATTAATCTGAAAATCTGAGTTTCCTTTATGATTTGTTTTTTCAGCTTATGAACATTTTAAAATTAATTTAATTTTCTTGTAATGTCCTGGTAAGTAGAAAATCCTATTAATTTGCTTTCTTTTAAGGATGAGTAATTTAATATTGAACAAAACTTTGTCATTTGTCCAGGGATTGTAATATGGTTAAACACCATTAATATTACTATACTACTTCCACAAAGCAAGTCAGACTGGGTTTATTAACATCAACATAATTATATTAAAGCCACCTCATTTAGTGTCTTTTCCACTGTAGGGATATTTTCATTACCGAGGCAGTGCGGGGAAGGATTTTTACTAATTTATTCGACATTTTATTTCCAAGATGAAGTGCTAAACCTATTGAACCACAGACCTTTGGTGAATTGATCTCTTCACTTGTGGTATTTACCGCTCTGGTAAATTAGGTGTACATAATAGCCAGCTGTCGACCTCCAGATGCAGGAGAGTCAAGCTGCGCAAATCTTCACCTTTCATACACACATTGCTAGGCTTTTATCTATGGTCTTGCTATATTGCTGCTATAAATAATTTCATGCTATAGAAAGTAATTTCATGCTATCTTTGCTTTTATTTATTTAAAACTAGGGAAAATGTGTAATAAAAATTTAACCAGTAGCAATAATGTCAAGGTTTTTTAAATATTTAGATTTAGATTAAAATATTTAAATATTTTAGATGGCAGAATTTTTATTTTGGAAACCCCTTCTACTATGAAGAAACACTTTAACATTTTAACATCCGAAGAATGTATTAATAATAAAATTATTTATAAAATTATTAATAAAATTATCGGTAACCTTCAAAGAGCATTTTCTGAATATTCAATGATTCTAGTATTACATTTATTCATATAGAACTATTAAGAAGAGGAGAAGGAGGAAGGAGAGAGAGAGAGAGAGAGAGAGAGAGAGAGAGAGAGAGAGAGAGAGAAATGGAAAAAGTTGGTCAGAAGACCCTGCATAGGTTGATGGAAGAATAGCTGATGTAAACAAATACGCTGAATATTTATGGTCTAAACAACCAGTAATGACGAAAGGGAACTTTGTTTTCTTTTGTTTATTTTTGGTTTTTTATTTATTTATTTTTCCATTAAAAAATGTACACTTCCTCCCCTCCTCGCATTCCCCTCCCATTCCCCCACTAACCCTTCTCCCTTTCCCTCCCTCCTTAAGAGAAGGCAGGGTACCCTGCACTGTGGGAAGTCCAAGGCCCTCCCCCCTCCATCCAGGCCTAGGAAGTTTTGCATCCAAACAGACTAGGGTCCCAAAAGCCAGCACGTGTAGTAGAAACAAGTCCCAGTGCCTTTATCAATGCCTTCTCAGTCAGCCCCCATTGGCAGCCACATTTGGAGAGTCCAGTTTGATTACATGCTCGTTCAGTCCCAGTGCAGCCTGATTTGGTGAACTCCCACTAGATCAGGCACCTGTCTCAGTGGATGGACCAACCCCTCACGGTCCAGACCTCCTTGCTCATCTTCTCCCTCCTTCTGCTCTTCAACTGGACATTGGGAGCTCAGTCCAGTGCTCTGATGACGATCTCTGTCTCTATCTCCATTCATCGCCTGATGAAGATTCTTTGGTGATAATCGAGACAATCATCAGTGTGATAGTGGGGCAAGGCCAGTTCAGGCACCCTCTCCTCTGCTGCCCAAGGACCTAGCTGGGGACATCCCAGTAGACACCTGGGATCCCCTCTAGAGCCAAGTCTCTTGCCAACCCTAAAATGGCTCCATTAATGTAGATATCTTCTTCCCTGCTCCCATATCTGCCCTTCCTCTATCTCCACCCTCCCAGTCCCCCAATCTCTCCCCAGTCTTTCCCTTCTCCCTTCTCTCTCTTCCTCTCCACTTCCCTGATCCTCACTTCCACCCCTATCCATACCCCCATGCTCCCAATTTTTGCCCAGCGATCCAATTTCCAGGAGGATATATATATTCATTCTTTGGGTTCACCTCATAATTTAGCTTCTCTAGGATCACTACTATAGGCTCAATGTCCTTTGTTTACGGCTAGAGTCTACTAATGAGTGAGTATATACCATATTCATCTTTTTGGTTCTGGGTTATCTCACTCAGGATAGTGTTTTCTATTTCTATTTATTTGAATGCAAAATTCAAGATGTCATTGTTTTTTACCACTGAGTAGTACTCTAATGTATATATTCAACACTTTATCCATTCTTCCATTGAGGGGCATCTAGTTTGATCCAGGCTCTGGCTATTTCAAATAATGCTGCTATGAACATAGTTGAACAAATGCTTTTGCAATATATTGGGCATCTCTTGGATATTTTCTAAAATTAAAATTTCCTAACATTTCCCACCAGCCATGAAAGACTAAAAAGACTGGATAATCTCCTTCTCTCTCACTCTGTCAAATACACATATACCACACACACACACACACACAGTTGTAGTTACAAAGAGAATTTACCTATACAAATCACTGAGAACAAGACAAAGGTCAACACAAAGCAAGTAAGTAATTATTGGAAAGCCAACAGGTACATGTTGAAACTGTCTCTTCATCTGAAAATTTGATGATATAATAGTTACAGAGAGGTTGATCAATAAATAGAAAAAGCTGGCAGAGACAGTCAAGGACTAATTGTTTTTCTAAGTTTAAGAAATAAATGGAGGGGCCTGGAGAGATGGCTCAGTGGTTAAGAGCATTGCTTGCTCTTCCAAAGGTCCTGAGTTCAATTCCCAGCAACCACGTGGTGGCTCACAACCATCTGTAAAGTGGTCTGGTGCCCTCTTTTGGCTTTCAGGCATACACACAGAATATTGTATACATAATAAATAAATAATTATTAAAAAAAAGAAATAAATGGAGCATAAAGTTCTATTGGCAATTGCTCAAAAAGTCTTCACAACTGGCAAAGCATGATATGAATTTGAATTATGTTTTAGTATTTTTAAATTCACTTTCCCTTTTATTTATAATATTTTCTCACTTAATATAGCCTTATTATGGTTTTCCCCTCTACTTCTCTCATTTCCTCTAAAAATCTCCTCCCATCTAGGTCAACTCCATGTCTCCCATTAGGACAAAAAGAAAGATTCTAAGGGATAATCATATGATAAAACAAAAACTAACACATTCAAATTAAACAAAACAAGAAACTGAAGGAAAAAGTCCCAAGATTTAGGGCACAATAAAACAGAGACCTACTCATTTCTTACAAACAGGAATCCAATAAAAATAGTAAAGTGCAAGTCAGAATATATATTCAGAGAACCTGGCGCATACCCATTCAGGATTTGTCTATGCTGCCTCTGTTTCTATGAGTTCATATGTTCTTTGACCATCTTGATTTAGAGGGCCTTGTGTTCTTGGTGTCCTTCATCCTCTCAGGTTCTTATACTCTTCTGCCTCTTCTTTCACAGTTGTGAAATGTGTTGCTTTCCTGATTTCTTTCTCAGTCCATTTCTCATTTTCCATTTGTATATAGGAGCTCTATTGATTTTTCTTCATTTATTTGGTACCCAGATAGCTTGCTGGAAGGTGTTTATAAGCTACAGTGATTTCCTGGTGAAATTTTTAGAGTTTCTTATATATACTATTATGTATCTGGAAATAAAGATACTTTAACTTCTTCCTTTCCAATCTATAGCCTTTTTATCTCTAATCATTTGACTACTTTTGTAATGAAATGGTGTTGGATTTTTTAAAGAGCTTTTTCTGCATCTAATGAAATGATTATGTGTGTTTTGTCTTTTAGTTTGTTTTTTTTTTTGATAAACTAAACTTATTGGTATAAATATGTCGAGTTATCCCTGCATCTCTGGGATGAGTCATGGTTGTGAAAACTATAAATATTGTAGGACCAGGGAAAATAGAGCCAATATTTGGGGCAAAATAAGATTTATCCATTTTCCTTTTTAATAGAATTTTCAACTTGGTAGAATACAGGATTTTAATGTATATTTTTATAATTCTTAGAATATTTTTGGTGTCTATTTTTATTTCTTCTTTTTGCATTTCTAATTTTGTTAATTTGGATTTTTCTCTCTCTACCTTTTAGTTACTATAGATATGCACATTACCCATCTTGTTGATTTTTTGAAGGAAGAAACTCTTTGTTCTGTTGATTCTTTGAACTAATTGCCTTGTTGTTGTTTCTATTTTATTTATTTCATCGCTCAGTTTGATTGTTTTTTCTGGCTATTGTTTTTGATTTCATTTTTTTTTCTTTTGCTCAAGAGCTTTCAGGTTTGCTGTTAAAGTACATCTTTTTTTTTTATTCTTTATGTGTTTGACTTATATTCCATTTCTAGGCCTATGTTTGTTACTTTAGCTCTCTGTAAGTTTCTAAACTAATTAGAAATGAGGATTTGTCAATTTTATATATTTTCTTGAAGAAGAAACTCTGTGTTCCATTGTTTGTATTTTTTGCTTGTTTGTCTGCTTATTTTTTATATTATTGATTCCAGTCCTGAGTCTGATTATTTTTTGATATCTTGTTTCTTCTTTTTTTAACTGGAGCTTTCATGATGCCATTAAGGTTTTTTGTTGGTGGTGGTTTGGTTTTTGAGGGTTTTTTTTTTGTTGTTGTTGTTTGGTTGGTTGCTGTTTATCTCAGTTTTTTGTTTTGTTGTTGTTTTATTTTTTGTAGGCAATTAGTGCCACGAATTTGCCTTTAAAAACTGCCTTCATCGTGTTCCTTATATTTGACGCATTGTGGTTTCACTTTACTCTAGAACATTTAACATTTCTTTCTTAATTTTTTCTTGACCTATTTTTCACTTAGTATTGAGTTGTTCAGTTTCAATGGGTAGGTTAACTTCCTGTTGTTTCTGTTGTTGGCATCCATCTTAATGTTGGTCAGATTGTTGCAGGATGTTATTTCTATTTACTTTTGTCTCTTGACATTTGCTTTATGTGTATTGTATTAAAATGATCAAGACAGGTAAGTATAGTTAGAATGTAACTATATGCTACATTTAGACTCAGATAGATATAGTTAGGCCAGTTGATATGTGAAGAGATGAACTATCAAAGACAATGTTGAATGGTCTGTGAGCAACAAAGAATAGAATTATTTAATAAGATAGTTAAAGCATAATTTTGGAAGATTTAAGCAATCTAACTAATTTTAGTTAAGGAGCATGATTATAAATTTAAGGAGAAATGTTCAGTGACTACTGCATATTAAAACATTTTACAGAAAAATCTAGATCTTATATTGAAATTGTCAAAAAACAAAAACTATTTAAAGGAAAAGAGGACATACATATGTCCACACATGCACGTATATGATGCCAAGTTGGTTTATATAGGTGTATGCATACATTTATACCAAATACACACACACACTCCAAAATTTTATGAAGAGAAGATTGTATTAAAAGTAGCTGACATTTGAACTTATTCCTATTTCTTTATTTTAAGATGAAATATAGTAAAAGTAGCTGACATTTGAATATATTCTCATTTATTTATTTTACTATGGATGTTACTGCTTATTAATATGCAGAGGTCATAGATTTTCCAGGGATGTAGAAATAAATAATGTGCCATGAGAAAAAATGGAAAGGATTTTATGAAACAGAATAAAGAGGTTTTTTTTTTTTAACCAGTTTTATCTGAAACAGAAAAATGAAATGTGAAGTTGTAATGAAAATTACTAAGGGTGAAGAACACCTTAAGGAAAAAGAAAGAGGATGATGAATGGGGACATGATGGGTGGAATAACGGATGTGGGGGTTCAGGGAACGGGTAAGAGCAGAGACTATTGACAAGCACTGCATGCCAAGGAGAAGGAAATCATATCTAAAGTGAATATGCACAGATGCCTTTATTGTCACATTTTCCTCAATATTCTCTCTAGCATCTACATTGTTTAGATACTGTTTTTTAAACTAGAAAAAAATGCCTATGGGAAGAATGTGTCTGGTTGGTAACAGAGAAAAGTCAGTTACAAGCAGGCATGTGGACAATTCATTTATCCTGACAGAGGTGAAAGCAGACTGTGGACCATCTTTGATCATAGTGAGAGTTAAGAATATAAAAGTGCATTAGTTTGGATTACTCTCTGTCCTCAACACAATAGTATACAAGGCAATTGTCTGACATGGAATTTGGAAATTATACTTGGGAAGAAATCAAGTAATGTTTGTTGGTGGTTCCCTGCCACTATGACTGATGGAAAGATAAATTAGAGCATTCAGAATGTTTGTTTTGTTGCATATGATTTGGATACCTTATTGGTTCCAGAGGTAAGCAATGACTATGACATAGGTGAGAATGAAATCAGAATGAAGAAGATCGCAGACATGTATAAAATCAGGTGGTTCTTAGCATCAAATAATTGCAGACAGTAAACAGGAAGGAAAAATAAAGAAGGAATAAAGAAATTAGATTATATGGACTAGAGAGATCTCTCAGTGTTGAACTGCTTGCTGTGCAAACTGAAGACCAGAGTTCAGTTACCCAGAACAGACATCAATATTAAACGAATATGATTCCCTACCTATAATCCCAAGATGAGGAGGGTAGACAGACAGGGGACCTGTGGAGAACTCTTAATATCTAGACACGCCCTATAAGTGAGCTATGCTTTCAATTGAGAACCCTACCTTTTTGAATAAGATGGAGAACAATAGAAACTTTAGATGTCAATTGTGCCTTCACATATGTGCACAAACATGCACCAATACACAACGAGACCACTCATATGGATACATGCAAACATATGCACATATGCACACACACATACACACACACACACACACACACACACACACACACACACACACATGAACATGTACATAGGAAAAAATTCCCCATGTCCTGGCAGCTCATCTGAATATCTCAGCAAATTGGGGCTCCCTCTTTCCTGCAAAACTTCTTGTCTCTACCTGTCCTTATCTGGAAAATATTCCTGTGCCTAGAAAATTGATCTTATCTGAAAATTGTCTCTAAATCGGATACCTGATGCATCTTTAGTTTGCCCCTTGGCACAGATCCCTGCTAATATGCTCACTTGCTGCACATATGATAACTAAGACTTGTGCTTGGAGCCTTAGGATAGGAGCATGCCACTTAAAACAAATTAGGGTTTGTCCCCAGGATCCTCCATCCTATATACTTCTCATACTCTGGAATAAAGTTGAATTGCTTCACAAATCTGTCTCCCCGAAACCTGTCTCTCTTCCTGCTCATGTGTCGCATACAAAGAATTCTGTCATCCCTTCTGTCTCTTACCTCTCACAGACTGATGGCCGACAGGCCAAGAGGGAAAGGGGAGCCTTTGCCCTTATGTACATGAACACGTACATGTGAGGAAAAATCTATGTAAGAGTTGTAAAAACGATTATGTAAGAGTTGCAACCAGACTGTCTTTATGTGTGATTTCCATGCAGTCGCACATATACATTTATGAAGCCTGTATTTTCATGTGCTGCAGTTACACAGTGTTCTCCAGTCATAACAACAAATCATTATTGATATATGAAGAATCAATTTATTACTACTGTACTTTACAAGAATCTGAACTGCTACTCAATAGAAATTGCTTTGCTTTCTTTTATGCAGTTGTGTATTCTCTTTCCCCACCCCAAGCCTGAGTAATGGTACCCTATTAGCCATGGGAGGAAAAGTTTATTCCCACTGTAATGTAGAGGTTTTTGAACTTTTAGCTGTCAAGATTGTTAAAAATACATCATATGTAATTCAGTTTATGATAGTTTTTTTTTATTTTTAAATGGCTTATTCAAGTTATGTTCAATGGCATGTTCAAGACACGACCTTGTGATAATAATGATGTCTTTAATGTGGGACCCAGCCAATGGCTAAAGAGTTAATGATTAGAAAATTATGTAATGAAGAATATTGCAAACTAACCAGGTCATTATTGACAGTAAATGGGGAATTACTTAAGGGTCATATTTTGTAGCATAATAAGTGACTGATTATTGGTTTCACGTCAAATGAGTCTCTTGAGGGTCACAGTAGAATGGAGGTGACAATAAGAAAATTAGGATGGGGCATATACCTCCTCATAAATAAGAAAACTATTTGTTTACTCTCAAAGGATATGTTTTGATTCAAAGAACTTGAGAGAATCGGGTACTAATTAGTCACTAGAGATCTCTGATTGATAGTGATACGTATTCAACCAGTGTGTAGTGAAAATTTTCAGAGAGAACTTTTCAAGAAATAAGTTTATTAATTTCTCTTAAGTTTAGAAGTTTCTGTTGATGATCAGTTGATTCTTTGTTTGAGGTGAGGTGACATAAGATGTTGGGAGCTTGTGATAGAAGAAATCTGTTGCCTGTGTCAGAAATGAAATAGAAATAGAAAGAAACTAAGCTTTTATAATGTACTTCGATATTTAGGCCCCACCTCTTAAAGGATCTGCTGCCTTCCAGTACTGGAGATTAGCCCTGTACCACATAGAAGCTAGTAACATTTAAGGCAATGCAGAGCTTTGGATCATGTGGGGACTAATGCAAAAAATGAGTTTCTATGAGTACGATGCAATTTATGTCATATTTATTGTTTTTGTATTTTTATGACTATCAATCTTTAGAGAGAGTCAAAGTGCATTTTAATGTTTTATCTAGATAATATTTAGAAGATATGATATGTATTCTAGACATATTATTCTATATCCATGACATTTTAAGTATTTCTTCTTTTTCCTGTTTTTTGATAATATTAAAAGATGTTATATTCAAATGGAAGACACATGTCATACTTTAATCTTGAAACCTCTTTATAATGGCATGTTTTCCTCCTGACAGAATCAATCCTATATGTCTATATTTCTTGAATATGCTTTAAATTTACACCATTTATACTTGATGCTATATGTTTTAATAGCCAGAACTTAAAATTTTTTTTCAACTTATTATCTCACATATTTTGGTACCTTATATTATTTTCTATAGTCATATTTTCCTGTTATATGATGCCTGTATATTCTTGAGACACTTGAGTATGCTAATTATTTTATTGTGTTTGTTTTGTGAGATCTATTTTATTTTTTGAAACATCTTGTTAGTTTTTATTTTCATCTCCTTCTTGTGGAGCTCTTTTATTCTATCTATTCTATTATCTATCTTTTATTCTATTGTCCAGCTGATCCTACTTAATTCTGACCTTATGAAAGCTGTGCATAAACCATGCTTGAGGAGAACGTATGTGCTCACTGATGAAATATTATAAAATAGAAAATAATTTAAGATATGGGTCAAGAAGCTGTTCTCTGGAAATATACCCTTCACCTTACAAAATATGTCAAGATTTACCCTGGGATAACATCTTTATATGAACCTAATGATTCTAAAAGATGAATGTTTTCTGTTTGTTATGAGAGTGTTTGATATTTTGTTTTGAATAATAAATTGTACAAGCAATAATACTATAAATTTGAAAAATTAAAAGATGTGTGAGAATAGATTTACCCTCCAATTCATTCAAAAATTTTATGTAGTTTAGGTTTCATGATAAATCATTTTTATCACTTTTCTATATTGAATTATTATCTACAACTAGTTTGTAACTATGGATTATACCAGCTATGATGTACACTTTTGGTAGTATGAGTAGATGTGATCTGATACATTTGGGAAGTTGCTGGAAATAATACTTTCTTCTGTGAAATTTGTAAGTCATTGGGGCTATGCTAACTGAAACAAACTTCCAGGCAATATTTTAACAAAATTCCTCTCTGTAACTATTATTATGATTTTTTTCCTGTGTGTTTCATTTTTATCTTCATCTAAATTTTGAGTCATGATCTTTAATTTAAAATAATACATAACAAAGATGCCATAATCAGGGTGGTTAGTTAGGTAGAATTTAATAGAGATTCTTTCTAAAATGCATACCTAAGAGAAATGTAGTATATCACAGACCATTTTATGCCTTATTATTTCTTAGCTACAAACTACATCAATTTCAGACATAATCTTTATAACTCTGTGAGTCAGCATTTCAAGCTGTTAATTATATTGGAAGTCTTCAAACAATCAGTGCAGTGAACCATTTCCCCTGGACCTTGGGCAAGTTATATAAAGAATTAAAAATGACCACATTTAGTATAAGTTTTCAAGTCAATGACTATGTTCTTTGAGCTACATTTCCTTGGATTCCCTGTGATTGAAACCTAATGAACCCAAGTTCACAGAAATAAGACAAAAAAACCTCACAAACTTTTAAATGTATGAAGTGTATAATAATGAATTCCTTGTATTTCCCTTCCCTATTTTCAGTGAAGGTAGAGAAGAAGACCTCATTTGCATGTTGACTGATGATTCACAGGGGAAGTCACATCCTAGATAAACCCTCATCTTACCACAAGTGACCATATCTCTTGTAGTATGTTAACACATTTCATTTTGTATTGCCAGTGCTCTATACACTGAACAATATATAAATTCCACATTTTTAGAGCAAGCATTTTTTTAGCAAATGTATTATTATGTTCTGTATCAATATAAGCAAGATAACAGAACACAGTAAAAATAACACATTGGAATGTTCCTTGCCGTGTAAATGTATTCTGCTGTTGATTACTTCTGCAGACTGGAACTGAAAATAATCATTTCCTAGGCCAACTGTTGCATGGCAGGTGACTGGTTTTATTGTAGCTTTCTTCAGAAAAAATACATCACATATGAGCCTATGCAAGGAAATTCCCACTCGTATAATTTTTACAGAAAGACACAGGCATTTCCTTACTTACTTCTAAATAGGTAAAATGAGAAATTTAGGTGGGGCCTCTTCATAAGCATCCTTGCAACTTTTTAATCTTGATTTTGTCACTAACCATTTCAGATGTCTCAGAATAGAATTCACTAAGAGGATCGTTTATATTTTAAAAATGTAAAGGATGTCCTGTTTTCTTGTCTTCATTTTATCTATTTGACATAAGTGGGGTGTTGTTAGAGGAGGGAACCTCACCCAAGGAACTTCCTATGTCAAATTAGTTTGTATGCTAGCCTATGGGAATTTTCTTGATTGATTACTGTTGTGAAAGAATCCAGCAAACTGGGAATGGTACTCTTCTGTCACTGAACAAGCTGTTCGGAGATACAGAAGAAAGTGAAGAGAAACAAGCCAGTAAGCCCCATCCTCTCTCCACTGTATTTGTTCTTGCTTGTAGTCACCTGTCTTGATTTCCTCTCCTATCTTGTTTTGATAATGGACTGTGATGTGGAAGTTTAGATGATATAAACCCATTTCTTCTCAAGTTGGTTTTGCCTGCGGTGTTTTATCACAGAAATAGAAACTCTAACTAAATCAAAGCATAAATATGAGTGAAATTTCATAGAAATAAAAAAATTATCCTTAGGCTAGGTCTAGGCTCTATTGATTCTACTGGACAAGAGGCTTAGAACTTTACAAATTGTGAGATTTTATTAAACGTGATAGCTTTGAATAGTTGTTATCTGTTTGGAACTGTTATTTTATAATTCCATAAAATTACACATATGTACATTATACATATCTGTGCAGTGTTTTAACTATATAATCAAAGCTGGTAATTGTCCTAAGAACTACTTGTAGAAAACTTCAAAAGTGGTTTGGTTCTTTGGCATTGCAACTTTCACAGTGTTTCTATTCCCCCCCTCCATGTTTATGCTGTGTGTTTAAGCTAGTTTTGACTTGTAAATGTGAAGGTGCTTATTCAGCCAACGATGCAGCTTCCCCAGCATCCTTACATGTTTTGCTTTGATGACGTGTTTCAATTTAATGTCTCGAACCATTTCTTTACTCTCAGATTGTGACAAAGCACTCATTCCTGTCGATTGTCTACTTTGCAGCCCTCCTATGTGTCTCCTTACCTCATTACACTGTGAGTCATTCTCTCCACTTTTACTTCATCGGAAGCTTCATTGTACCAGATCCATCACATCTCAAGGAATTCTGCCTGTTTCCAAATGAATACATTCCTCCATACTACTGCAAGCCAGAATATCTGTTTGCCAGCAATGCCACTCAACCCTGGCAGAAAAGTTTCTCTTAAAACTACAGGTTCATTTCTATTTCCTTCAGTTATCTTACTAAGAAATGTGGTTTGTTAATGGCATTTAATTTGAAAGTGTATCCTTTGGGTTCTATCTTTGCAGATTTTATTTTAAAGTTTAACCAAATGAATGAATATTTTACAAAAAAAAACCTCTTGATGTTACAATTGCCTATTTCTCTGAGATGACCTTTGATTAGCATGATTAAATATTAAGACTATTTAAATATGTGATTATCTGTAATGATTTTCAAAATGAATATAAAAGAAAAATAACTCCATGAATGTAACACATTAGATGTATGCCTGTGTATCTTTGAAAAACTCAAAAATTGACAAATGTGATATCTTTTAATTCATTTGTTTAAATAAATTTAAATGTAGGAAAATTAGTCTGTGGTGAACAAAATATGTTCAATTTATATACACTGCTGTTTGTGTATCTTTTTCATTTTTCTGGACTATCAATACAGTAAATAAACAATAAGTTTAGTTAATAAATAATATACACATTGTTTGAGCTTGTATTGTTTTGTTGTTGTTACTTTTGCTGTGTTGGATTTACCTTTCCTCCCACACAACACCCTCCATCATTTGTCTTTGTTTCTGGTGGTCACTACAGAACTAAACATCTCCATACTTTTCCCTAGAAGCGATGAGCAACCTTATTAAATTTATAGATTGTATAAGCTATCTTAATATGTATATCTATCTTCCATTTATATATAAAAGTGAACTGTGATAAGAATTATTATACATGCTTTTCATTTTAATCCTTCAAAATCTTTCAACAATTTCTGAAAACAGTAAAATTTGTTAAATGATTTCTAATAGCACTAAGAAAAACAAGCAGTAATGAGCCTTTACATCTCATTATTGTTTTACATCTCTGAGTATATTTTTAAACCTTATTTCAGATTAAAATTAAAGACTATCATTTAAAAATTAATACACAATAAACAAAATGTAGTCACAGAAAATATATACAATATTATGGGGAACAATTTTAAAAAACAAGAGCAGTTTCATTCTCTCAGAATACATGAATAAATATAAGCATAAGTTTCGGCAGTCTTTGTTGCCTGGATGCAGACACAAGAGAAAAATGCATAGTTTCTGCCACTTCTGCATGCAGGGGATGATTTGTTTATGTTATTAGCAAAATCAACTGAGTGAAACCAAGCTGGATGTGGCTGAGAGATTCTGTTGGTTCATTTTTCAGAAACTGTTACATGTATATGGCAGATGCATCAGGCAGAAACAACTGAATCTTTTGTTTATATCAGATTTTCTAGCATGCATTGAGTCCTATCTATATACCTAACCTAAATCATTACATTGTGGCCTACATAATCCATAGCAATCTCTGAGAAAATACTTCAGTATGTGATAGAATTCTACTAGGAAACATCAAGACATGCTTGATAGATTGAAAAGAAAGAGTAGCATATTCAAAGTAAAAATAATCGAGGAGAAAATCCCAAATAGCTATGTTTCTACATAATTAAGATACAATTTTATGTTATATGAATTTTGTCTTAGTTGCTTTTTTATTGATGTGATAAAAAATACCATGACCATGGAAGTTAGAGAAGGAAGAGTCTATTTGGGACTTACAGTTTCAGAGTGATAGAAGCCTATCACATTCATTGTGTTGGGGGGGATGGGCACAGCAGCAATCAGACAGGCATAGTAAAAAGAAGAAATAGAAATTACACAGGAAAATAGCTCCAGTGTTTTGAAGCTTAAAAGCTTATCTGCAGCAACATATTTTCTCCTTCAGAGTTATACATCCTACACATCAAACAACCATCAACTAGGAAACAAATACTCAAACACCTGAGACTTTGAGGGGGAGGGCAATTCATTCAAAGTACCACCCTTTCCAAATATTAATGGGTTATACAAGGACTACATGTGCTCAGTAATAAAAAAAAAAGATTTGGTTGCTAGATGTTAAATACGAATAAATGACTATGGAATTACATAAATTCACTTATGTGTATATTTGCTGACTTACATTTAGAAGTAAATATGGACACTTCATGGTTAAAAGGATGGTATTTGAAACAAAGTCAAACATGAGTACCTATTATAGTTTAGCTTATGTTAAATCCATCTCTCAAGACTTTAGTGAGAGTAATAGCGTGTTAGAAGCAGATTTTAAATGTGATATCAAGAAATGAAAAGAGGATAGGAAAAAGTTCAAGATCTGATGTGTTTTAATACATATTATCACATTATACGCATTATCATATCACACTACCCAGTGCCTGAATATTATAATAATTATTTAAATTATTTCAATCATTTATACATATTGACATTAGGCTTGGTGAGAATTTGTGAAAATAATAGGATATATATTAAAAATAGTAGAAAAGATCATTGAGAAGCTGAAGAGAAAAAGAAAACCTAAGTCATAGAAATTGGATGAATTGGAACCGATTATTAGGAGACAATGCATCACATGGGAACTCAGAAACAGTAAAAGCATTGGCACTGAAAATAAAGAGCTGGGAATCTGAGAAATGGCTCAACAGTTAGAAAGACTGGATGTTTTTCAGAGGATCAAGGTTCAGTTACCAGGATACACATGACAACCCACAACCATCTGTAACTCCGATTCCAAGTAATGTGATCCCCTCTTCTGGTCTCTGAGGTCACCAATCAGGCATTGATGAACAAGATATGTATGGACAAAACACTCATAAATATAAAATAAAATTAAATACATTTTAAAAGACAGGGTTAATTTGTGTGTTTGGCTGTCCTGTAAATCACTCTGTAGACCAGGCTGACCTGAAAGTCACAGAGATCTGACTTCCTCTGCCTCCTGAATGCTGAGATTAAAGTCTTGTGCCACCATACGTAACTCAAAAATAAATCTTTAAATAAAAGAAAAGTACAGAACTGATTTTTTTTAAAAATTGGTCAGTATTGGAAATTCATTGTCAATGTCTCTGTGTATACATATGCGTACATATGTGTATGCGCATGTGAATGTATGTGAGCATGTATGTGTGGGTATGTGTGTGCATGTACGTTTGTGGCGCTACTATGAAAAACATGTCTGAATTTCTTCTATCATTGAAATTTTGTTAATGACTGTAAAATGGTATAAATTGTCCATTTCTTCCAACTAATTTGCCTTCCTTATTTTTGTATATGAAAAACCAAAAACAACCCTCAAAACATTTCTTCATTTTGTTAATTTAGGAGTGACTTTATAAAGACAGTTTACCTATATGAACAAAGATTTACTGGGATACTTGTTGCACTAAACTGAGTTGGAATACCACACATGAAGCTATTTCTCCCAAGATTGGAAATCAATTGAATAGCAGCTGTCCATGATTTAACAACCTTGGAGTGGTGGAAATGTATAAACTTAAAACAAGGAAATTCCCCTTTCTTTGTAGAATCACAAAGAATAGAAAAATTGGAGCTCTTGGGGATAATTCTCTGACACTGACTGAGGAAACAGGAAAATTGGGTGGTTTTACAATCTAGGAGACCAAATTTGTCAGCAAACACTTCAACAGAGGAAACGCTGCAAAGTCACAGTGATTTTCTCCTTTCAGAAACCTGAGGTAACAAAGGGAAAGTACAATCTCCTTTCAAAAACACAGCTATGGGCATCATTTTGATGTAAGCTACAGAACAAAGACTCCAAGGATAGTTTGTCATATTAATCACATACATTCTGTGAAATGTTTTACAAAGCAGGACAAATATGCATGTGGTGTAGTAAGAGGTAAAATAATTACTTTTGTCAAATTACTAATGTTCAAATTTTGCAAGCATGCTCGTGATTTTAAATGACCCCTTTACCACCTCTGGGAATGACCTTCTTATGTTCTCCAGTGAACCCCTGAAGTAACTATTATTCATTCATTTTCTGCATTTCTTTTTCACCTCACTCAATTCAGATCAATTGGTCTTGATCCAATTATTCATAAACTTTAATGGGTGACAAAGTCAACATAACCTTAAGCTCTCTCTATGTTTTTCTCACAATATGACATATTTTGTCAAAGTGAGCACTAATGCAGACGTAGGATTAATCTGTACTCACCATCAGGTGAGGTGTCTGACTCTTGTTCATGGTGAGAACTAATCATACAAACTTTTTCTCCCCAAAGTTTCCCATATTTCACATATTTCATATGTGGTCACTCTAATGGGTAACTAAAATCTGTTTATTGCTTAAAACTGTCATTTAACTTTTGTTATTGACAGCCCTTGATATTCTAAAAGCAGACTTCCACAGGTTTAGCAGTCTTCTGTGCCCCCACCGCCTCTACAGCTCTCTATGGAGTTTCACACACACAGCCATGGATTTCCAGAGCCCCAGTTCTTTCTGGTGATGACTTCTCTCCAAAGAGATATCTATTATCTCACAAACGTTATTTACAATAATCTTTAGGAGACAGAAAACAATAAAGTAATTTAGAAATAAACATTTTGTTGCCTGTAATTTTTTAGAATATCTATATTTCCTTTAAGTAACTGTCTACAAGCACAAAGTAAAAGTTAGTCACCTTAGAAGTAATATATAACCATCATTTTAAAATTACTTTCACAAATATTTCCTTAAAAAATAATAAAGCCCAATAAATTATGGGTATAACTTCCTAATGCTGCTGTATATATGCAAAATATCAAATATGAACTTCTATTTGAAATGCTCTGATCAGGTACATAATATACTTGAGAAAATGTGCCCTTTCACCTATAATTTAGTTTTTGAACAAAACTTTATAGTGAGATATTTCAGGATAGTATTAGGCTGAAAGAGATCACTTTCCTATTGATAGCTAGAAATTTACTATAGAGACTGGGAGACATAAAGTTTACAAAACCTATCCATCTGGAGTCTTTAAATTAAAAAATGTAAATTGTTACATCACTTATTGAATTGCTAGTCTTTCTCATTTTCCATTTAACATCCATAGTCTATTTTATATAACAATGTGAAAATGTGTTGATTGTTGCTGATATGGTCCCTTTCCTTCCTTCCTTCTTTTTTTCACCTGTTATCACAAACAGCACTGTGAATATATCCCCCAGCTGCCTTTCAAAGTTCTGAAGTGTGCTGAATTAGATTTCAATGTGACTCTAGCTAAAGCAATATCAAAATGCTAGTTCTCATTTCTTGTACCCTTGAAAGTGTGACACTTTTATGCTCACTGCATTTTGCTAATCTCATGGATGAAATATTGCATTATTTTAGTTTGATTTCCATTTCTCTGATTATAACAAGACAGATATCCTCATCACTCGTTAACTGTAAAATTGTTCTTTTTCTGTGGCGTATATGGAGAAATTAGCTTTCATAGAGACAAAATAACCTCATTTTCTCAAGCATAAACATTGTAATTCTTACCTTCTTAGTGTATTACTTGAAATAAAAGAAAGACAAATCCATTATGTTTAATTAGGAGGTTTTGTTAGTACAAGAAACACAAGGTTGCTATTCTTCCTTTCCTTGACAATTCTATCACAGTCAAATGTCTTTTTTGTTTTCTCATATTCATTCTATGACCAAATTTATTCAAAATCCTCTACAACAAATACACATTTAACTAAAACAGTCCCAGAATAGTCTCTTACTTAACAGTCATGTTAATTTTCTGTTGGTAATTAAGCTATAAATGAGAAGGCTACAGAGTGTATATTGTGTTTTAAGTCATAGAAAGAACTTAAAAGAATAGAAGCATAAAGTCTGGAAGAACTTTCCAGAGAAAGCTATGTCCCTGGGCAGAAAGCATTAGAAAAATTATCAGAAAACCTGAGTTCTTGCTTGCAGTACCTTCTTTAGAGTCCACTAGTAATATTAGTGCAGTATCACCTTTCTAAGACACAAGTTAAAAAGTAGTCATGAAATATATTTGCTGGGCAATGGTGGTGCATGCCTTTAATCCCAGCTCTCAGGAGCAAGAGGCAGGCAGATCTCTGTGAGTTCTAGGCCATCCTGGTCTACAGAGTGAGTTCCAGGACAGTCAGTGCTGTTACACAGAGAAACCTGTCTCCAAAAAAGATATATATTGCATATGTATGCATATGTATTGTATATATTCCATTATATAATATAATGATATTATAATACATAATGTTATATATATATATATATATCAGATATCTAACAGCTAACACTGAGAAAGGCAATTATATATTCCTCTTTGCTGATTATACTTACAAATCTGCAACATTTCCTCTGTGTCCAGTATTATATTTATGTTGTTTTATGAGTTTGTTTCTTTAGACAGAGACAGCCATTACAAAGAAAACATTCTTGCATTAAATACAATTTATTCTATAATACTTAATGTCAACAAGAGTGTGAACTGGTGTTCTTTTAGAAAATATCACATGTGCTTGTCTATTTCAGTCTGACCTCCAGAGACTTTTCCAAGTATAGTCACTGAGAAGTTTGTTTTAAGAAGAAAGCAAATGGATATAAAGAATTAAATTAGAACCAAACTAAAATTCTTTGTTTGTCATAGCCAAAAACTGGAAACAACCTAAGTGCCCCCTCAACTGAAGAATGTATAAGGTAAATGTAGTACATTTACACAATGGAGTACTACACAGTAGAAAAAAAAATAAATGACATCTTGAATTTTGCAGGGAAATGGATGGAGCTAGAAAAGATTATTTTAAGTGAGGTAACCCAAACACAGAAAGACACTTATCACATGTACTCACTCATAGGTGGTTTTAAAACAACACAAATTAAACCAGCCTACAAACCACAATCCCAGAGAACTTAGACAATGAGGACACTAAGAGAGACTTACATATATCTAATCTACATGAGAAGTAGAAAAAGACAAGATCTTCTGAGTAAATTGGGAGCATGGGGACCTTGGGGGAGGGTTGAAGGGCATAGGGGGAGGCAGAGAGGGGAGCAGAGAAAAATGTAAAGCTCAATAAAAATCAATAAAAGAAAAACTTGGAAACCTACTTGGGTAAGGAAGAAAGAAAGTTTCTATTTCTCTGTACCTGCTGAAAGATTTCATTCACTTCTGGTGTCTGATGGTAGAACATTATTTCCTTTCAAAAAATAAAACAAGAAGCTTACATATTCTATTTGTTATGTTTTCTTTTTTTTTTCTAGACAACATGAATTTGATGACCAGAATATTTTGGAGCTATGCGTTGAAAATGGTGTCCTCTCTCTTATTCCTGCCCAAGACTTGCCTGACAGAAAATGATATCCCCAGTCTATGCATTTCCACTCACTGCTGTGAGAACAGAAAAAAAATAAACAAAAAGCATACGAGAAAAAAAAAAGCTTAATTTTGTTGCAGTGGTAATGTGATCCATTATGCAAATGAATTATTTAGAAGTTATTTAATTTATAACTCATTTTATGTATTTAAATTTGAAAAATAAGATGCATGTGCAATTTTTCTTACCCTGCTTGTGCTTGCTTTCTTGCTTATTTGATTCTTCGGACATCCCTGAGAGACTTTAGGCAGAAATTGAGGCAAAGAGATTTTGATGAAATAAGTGTGCCACGGTAAGTAGTTTATCACTTCTTCTTCCCTCGTCTTGGTCTTCATCATTTGGCAATATCTAAATCTATATATCTATATATCTGTATCGCTACATATCTATATACCTACATATCTATAATCTATATACCATGACACTTGTTGACCCTACTTATCCTTTTCTGTAGCACAGTAATTTTCTTGTCCATGTTGCTTGAAAGAAGTGAAACAGAAGTCACCCACGTTAGCAAAGAGACCTCATTGTGCCTAGCTATCAGTAAACTTTAGTATTCATTCTAAAATACTAACTAAATATAAGAATAATGTTTTAATTTTTGCTGTTATTTAACTTATTTGCTGATGTTTTATTAGTCTCCTTAGTTGTGAGTTTCAAGTAATTTCTCATGGTTATATTATAGTTCAGTACATATTTATAGTTGTTAATTATCTCCATATAAATGCTATTATGTTAACATCCCACAAGACAGTGTTATTATGGTAATAATTCCTTTATTAAAATGTCTTAACACTATGGGGCAACTAGGTAAATAATAAAGTTAGGATAGTTATATAATCTATCTCTGAAAGATGCAATGACTATAAACTAATTTACTGGGCAAGATTAGATATCCTCATGGAAGAAGACAGGTATGGCAGGCACCTAGTGTTACCACAGGACACTAGGCCACCGATAGTGGAATCTGTTGAGGAATTGCTATGAACCAACATGAGGAGTGCAGCTAGCCAGATCTAACAAAGACTGAAAGCACTATTGTGGGTAAAACATTCAAAAAGTGCAAGCAGTGAGCACACCCCTGAACTGAAGACTTTGAAACAGAGATGTTGCCCCAGTGTGGCAGGCTCTGGTTAACATGACTGAGATCTGTCAGAGAAGGATTTCCTCCCCTCTCCTACATTCTGACATTACTGGAGAGAGAACAGCTTGAAAGAGAAACTACATTCAAATGACAAAATTAGAATAAACCTAGAAACAACAAGAAAAATAATGCTGGGAGAAGACTGCAGTAGAATTGCTGGAAGTCACAGCTCATAGAGGAATGCAAGTGCAGTTGTCTGCTAAATGGACAGATAACAAAACTACCTCCTTTATATCTATGCTTATCCCCATAGACCAGTGATTCACCTACCTATATCATGCTCCCGTGTTGTTTCCACAGCTCTTTGATATAGATATGTATATGGTGGGAGGGATGGAGCCCTTTTTGCAATTTTCTGCTGACTTCTGCAGAATTATAGAGTTAGAATATCTTTTTCTGACTTATAGTAATATACTTCAACCCCAGGCTCCACAAGCCATGTAATACTCAGCCTTTTTGCTCATATGTATTCAGCCCTGCTCCTGTTTCCCCAGTTCTGCTAAGTTTCCAGCATAAATAATAAATGGATATGTCCTTTATGCATAATTTGAATTTGTGAAATCATGTTGAGATTATTCTTAGGTCATGATATGGTTAGTGACAGCTTGTATTTATTTTCCTATTGGCTTTCCTTTATGTTGCAAGTATCCAAGATATTTTGATATATTTTGAACATAAAGAAGCATTTGGGCAATATGATTATGCAATGGATTTCACATTTTAAACAATTATTTATAAAAAAGCTTATGAAAATATATATAAACATTTCTCATTTTTAGTTTTCTCTTTTACTTGATTGAGAGTAAAAATTTAATCTTTTTCATATCTATGTATTTGACATCTAGCCTGGAGTATTGGTCATGTTTATGAATAAGTAGTCATTTCTAAAATCTCATTAAAACTATGAGCAGAATTTTTGGTTTCCAGAGTCACAAAGTGGTTCAAATGTAATTTGGATAGATGAGGAAAAAGAACATAGATATTATATAAAATGATCATTTTTTAAGAAACTAGTACTGAACAGTGTTAAAAAACCAATAATATATAGTTACAAACCTCACTCTTTTCTATTGTCTGAACTTTGTGTTCTTTTCTCAGAAGTAGTAGTCCTTAGATTTGCAAATATAAAATATTTAACATACTTGAGATAATTATAGAGGATGTCTTGGAGTGGGTGACATTAGAGAATGTAGTTTCACAAAAGAAATTCTTTATATTTTGAATGCCATTATATTTTTAAACCTGCAATTTAAAAGTAATCTTTTTTCTCCCTAAGACTAGAGTAATTAACAAATCTTTTCACAGAAAGAAAATGAATACTTACTAATATCAGAACCAGTGAATAACAAAAGCTATGAGTAATTATTCTTTCAACTGTTGAATATAATGTTTTTATTATTTTATTTTATTTGTATGATGTTTTACCTGAATGTACTTCTGTGCACCATGTAAATACCTGGTGGCCACTGAAGACATAATAGGGCATTTGATCCCCTTGGACTGGAGTTACAGACAGTAGTGAGCCCCAGGTATGTGCTAAACATTGAACATGGGTCTTCTGAAAGAGCATCCAGTGATATCAAGCAGTGAACTAAATCTCCAGGCCAAGCTGTATATATTTTATGCCAATAAATACGAAGGGACAATTATTGTAGTGAGATAAGAAATGTGTGACTACAAATGGTAGACTGTCTATTTATTGAAGTGAAAAATGTTCAATTTCTAGTATTAGTCAGGCAGTATTTTGTGCATAATGAATGGATAAACATCAGAGTTACAATCACAGATGAAAACTGGATACCATCACAAAGTAATCAC
Organism: Microtus ochrogaster; assembly: GCF_000317375.1. Classification (NCBI taxonomy): domain Eukaryota; kingdom Metazoa; phylum Chordata; class Mammalia; order Rodentia; family Cricetidae; genus Microtus; species Microtus ochrogaster. Next base: position 31,918,773 of record NC_022013.1, on the reverse strand, counting down.
AGAACAAAATAGTATAATCTAATGAAAAGAAGAATTCAAAATCAATAAAATAAACATGCAAAGCACATATCTGAAAAGTACTAATGAGTACAATAATAAAGTACTATTAGCTCTTATAAGTCAGAGATATGAGACATTATGAGAAACCTGGTTATAAGTAACCCTCATAATAAACATGTGAAAACAATTATCACACTCTTAAAATGCAGTATTATTAAGTTTCTCTTCCTCTAAAATTTCTGAATAATTCTCTGGGTTCTAAAAATATAAAAACTAAACCAACTGCAACATTTTCCATAAATACAACAGCTCAAGGCATATAAAATCTTAGAGTAATCACTTGAAAAGCATTTACAATTTTATTATGATTATAAAAGAAAACACATGAAAAACTGTATGTGAGTTTAGTAAGAATTTGAAAAATCACTATCTCTGCATAGAGTGTATAAGTAAACAATTAAACATATTATAAAGTTACTCTAAAATTATTTATATCATGTCTTGCTTTTCTATGTGACTGGGTATTACTATAATTTCCTTAATAAAATGAACTTAGGTATGAATCTTCTTTTCAGAGAGCAATACTGCCAATATGACCACTTCAATGTGAAATAAACAAGGATACGTCTAATAAACATGAAAAAATTGACTGTGCAAAGTTCTCAGATGGAGGAACTTTGCCAGGCAGGGCCTTCAGGGCCACTGACTCTCAAAACTATTGCTTTCATCTGTAATATCATTTGTGCAATAACAGCTATGAAATTTCCCCATTACCTTGCATTTTTCTGTGATGTGTGGTGTGGGAAGTCCTTCTGTGTATATGTTGCTTTTGCTGGTTAATGAATAAAGAAGCTGCTTTGGTCAATAGTTTAACAGAACATAGCCTGGCTGGAATAGATATACATAAGGAAAGTAGGCAGAGTCATGAAGATGACATGGAGCCATAGGAGAAGACAGATGAGAGCTGCCAGCTGGAACATTGCTAGTAGGCCATGAACCCCATGATAAAATATAAAATAATGGAAATGGACTCTATAGTAAGAGGCCGGGAGATGAACAAGTGGCCTCTTACTATAAACTGGTGTCCAACATGGGACATGAACCCATGACCCAGAGATTAAGAGACTCATGTTCTACAAACTGAGCTAGCTGGAGACAGATGCAGGATGCTGGACAGAACTTTACCCGGTAAGCTACAACCACTTGGTGACATCCAGATTAATAGAAATGGGTTAAATTAAGATGTAAGAGCTAGCCAATAAGAAGCTAGAGCAAAGAGGCCAAGCAGTGATTTAATTAATACAGTTTCTGTGTGGTTATTTTGGTTCTGGGCGGTCGGGAAAGAACAAACAGCCTCTGCCAACAGATGCATATATGTAGTCTTATGATTACATCTCAATATTATGGATGCATATTATTTGTGAGTGATCAGCAAGATGACTTTTCATTTAGTTATACAATTTCGAAATATAGAAAATATACTGGGACATGCTTTATAACTAGATCTATTTGTTTCACAACAACTGTAGATACTTAAAAGCATGATTGTTCCTTTGGCCCTGAATAACTGCATGCAATTAGATCATTTTCACCTCAAAACAAGTTCAAACTAGACTATAGGCTCTTTCAAAATAGATTATAAGTTTAAAACTTCATAGCTATGGATAAGGTCAGGGTCACTGATGTCTAACCAGGTTGATACACAAAACACCCTAAGAAAGGCATGCCAATTCTTTGTTTGCCATGTCTGTTAACAATTGACCTAAGTTTCACAATTTGTCTGCCATTGGGTACTATTTCCACCACAGTCTCATCACAGCCTTATGTCTGAAACATTGGAACCCTTGTGTTGCCATGGAAAATGGCTTAGCTCCAGTTTTGCTTACTATAAGAATGTGCTTTTGACTAGTGAGAGGTAATATTCTTGTAATTTTATATTATCACTTCATGCCTCTTGGAGGAGAGAAAGTTTGGAAGGCAGAAAGAGAAGAAGCTTGGAAAAAATTATAAGTAGAAAAGGAGAATTAGAAAAGGAATAAAACAATAAAGAAAGTGATTTAGAAAAGCAGAGAGTGAGAGAGCTCATCCATTTACCCTCAGACTTCCATAAGAGAAAAGTGACCTTCACATGCTGTTACATCCAGTCTGAACCATAACTTGTTTTTGGAGCTGGATCACAAAGGACCTTATTAATCCGGGAAACAGGTAAACTTATAGAAAACTATAGGTCACTACATTCTCACATCCAAATCCAGCCTCCAGTCCTGTACTACTATAGCACAACTGCTTCTACACAACACAGTGGCAGTTTCTTCTCCCCTCCCAGTCCAAATCGCCAGAGGATACCACAGACGATCCCCTCCTAAAATCCTAGTCTCCCACTTCAGCAGGTAGCCCCTGTTAAACCACACCTTATATCTGCCAAAACACCAGGTAGGCTACATGAAAACCTTCTCTTCTCTCTGCTCCCCCAGATCCGCTACCCCAGTCTCATGTTGAGCTCTGTAGAACAAACTTGGCTACCTTCCCTGCCCTCTTATCCCATCTCACATGGATGCTACAGATATTTCCCTTCTAACCTCCCTCCTCATTTCCACTTGAGCTTACCCCCAGATCCCAAATCCTGCATACCAGAAAACCTGGGAGACTGCCCACAAACCTCCTCTTCTCACTCAATTTCCCCAGTTCCAGTAACCCAGTCAGTCTCAAGCCCATTCTGAAGCAGAACACCCTAGGCAACCTTACCTGCCCCATTTTCCCACCTCCTTCAGATCTTCCTCTTCTTTCCTCCCCCCACACACTTCTTGCTTTGTCCCCCACACAGGCAAGGTTGCTAACCAAAGGTCCTTTCCTCCAAAAGCAACAAGTATCCTGAAGACAGAACCAGGGTTTTACTATTTCTTCTGAGATCTAATTATCCCAGTTTTATCCACAGTTCTCTAGCAAGAAATCTGACAAAGATTTCCTTTCCTCCCTAACACCGTCCCCAAAATCACAAGGACCTTCTCATCTAACTTTTCTTCCTCCAACGAATTCTGGATATTCACGTCTCAAGTATGACTAGGAATTCACTATGAACATGGGAGGTGAGTAGGCCAGGAAAACAGGTAACACACAATCATCACACTCTTCCTAAATTCTAGAAATAGAAGACAAATAACATGGAGAATCTCAAGTTTATTACTAACCTACTCTTACAACTTAAATTAAGCCATAATTCTTATCTATGATTAGCCATGTGGCTTGGTACCCTTTCTTTCTAAGGCATTCTCATCTTGCTTTCTCTGTATCTGGCTTGTGATTGTGTCTCTACATTTCCTCTTCCCAGAATTTTCCTAGTCTGGTCACCCCAGTTATGCTTTCTGCCTGGCTACTAGCAAATCAGCATTTTATTGAATGAATAGGAGTGACAAATCTTTACAGTGTACAAGAGCATTATTATACATCAGGGAAACACACACCACCACCATCACAACAGACAACAACAGCAGCAGCAGCAACAACAACAACAACAAAATAACAGAAATCAACAGTCATCAGCCATTGATATTTCTCAATACCAATGTTCTCAATTTCCCCAAAAAATAAAAAGACACAGACTAACTGAATTAATATAAAAGCAGGATTCATCATCCTGCTGCATCCAAGAAACCTCAAAATCAAGATATAATATTAACTCAGGGTAAAAGATTGGAGAAACATACCTCAAGAAAATGGACAAAAGAAGCAAAATGGTGTAACCATCTAAATATCCATAAAGGTAGACTTCAAACCGAAATTAATTAATAGAGATAGAGAAGGTCATTGCATATTTATCAAATGAAATATACACCAATATTTCAACTCTCAACATCTATGCCCCCAAAAAAGGGCACCCAAGAAATACCACTACAGCTTAAATCACATATTGACCCTCACTGAAACTGGGAGGATTAAATATCAAATTCTCACCAATGGACAGGCCATTCAGACAAAAATAAACAGAAAATACTGGAGCTAGCAAACAAAATAGGCCAAATTTACCCTAACATAGGTTTACAGATCATTTCACCTAAACATAAAAGGATGCACCTTCTTATCTGTACCACATGGAACATTTTCCAAATTGACCTCATACTTAGATGCAAAGCAAGTATCAGCAACACAAGAAAATTGAACTAACTCCCGGTATCCTATCAGAACATCACAGATTAAATTAAATAAATAACAACAACAATGGAAACAGAGTTCACAAATTCATGGAAACGGAACCACTCTCTGCTTAATGAAAAAAAATGAATCAAAGTAAAAATAAAGAGAGATATTAGAGACTATATATAATTCAATGGAAATGAATATTTAGCATAGCCATGTTGATGGGACATAATGAAATTGGTGCTAAGAAAAAGATTCACATCACTAAGTAAAATAATTGGGAATATCGTATACTAGTAATTTAATGGCACACCTGAAATCTCTAGAACAAAAAGATGTAATCACACCAAATAGGAGTAGAAATCAAAAAATAATTAAGCTGATGGCTAAAAACAATAAAATAGGAGGAAAGCTAAAATAAAAAGAATCAATTAAAGAAAGAGTTGATTCTTTCAGAAAACACACATATATCATCCCCTAATAAAAATAAAATACAGGAGCACACACAAATATACATACACACAGACAAACACACACACACACACACACACACTTAAAAGAAAGTCATCCTAAGAAAGTTATAATCTCCTAAATATCAGAAACCATTGAAAATCAAGTAGCAAAATTTCTTCGAAATTATTTCAGATCTTTCTTTTTAAAAAGATCAATGACTCAAATAAGCACATAAATAAAGTAACAAAATAAATTTAGGATGCAGACAAAAAGGTAGTATAGTAGATTATCAGTGACACAGAAAGGTTTGTTTTTTGTTTTTTATTTTTATTATGGAACAAAATTCATCAAACAAATTAAGACTTGGAATAATAAACAAAGAAAAATAAGACCTAAATTGTAATTTATATTTGGCATCAAGGTAAGTAGAAGTCATTTTCAATAGAGGAGATTATTCAGAAAAACAAATTTCAGTGATGAGGACAAGGATGAGACAATATTTCATCCAGACACATGTAAAGAAGAAATCAAAGAACACGGCCCACCCTTCAGAGAGTATTAGAACCCTCCAAAAATCAATATCTAAGAATCTATTGTCAGGGAAAAACTAAAATCAATAATAAGGGCATAGAAGATTAATTCACTGAAATTACAGCAAAAATTTTTGGGGATTTATTGAAAGGAAAAATTAATTAGAAAACAAAAACAAAACAAAAACAAAACAGGAAGTACTCATTAGCACAGAAAGACGGACCAGAGAGGAAATTTTTCACATCATTCAAGTTTCTGTTTGTCAAAACTACAAAGCAAATAAATAATGCAAAGTGACCAACTAATCTACAAATCCAAAGCCATCAGAATAACACCAGACCTTTGTCAGCAACCCTAAAAACTAGGAGAGCTGAAAATTGTGTATTTCAAATTCTTGCATCTTTAAATATGTCTATTCTGGTTGATCTTCAGTGACTTTTCCTGCATTTAATTTGTTTTCATCTCATGGCTGATGAAGATTTATTTTCTAATGCGCCTTTATACATATTTATTAGAATTTAAAATTAGCATATAAAATAATGGCTTGGTCTATGATATTTTCACACATACTCTTCTTATATTTAACCTCCTTTCTCATGCTACTCACCTGCTTTCCTGTCTCCCTACTTGCTTATCCACTTCTTCTTTTGGGACTCCCATTTTGCTTTTACATTATATATGTATTCCATAATGAGGATGACCCCATTAATGCATATATTTGAATGTTTGGTACCCAGTTGGTGGAACTGTTCAGGATGGATAGGAGCTGTAGCCTTTTTGTGGCAGGTGTAACACTAGGGATGGGCTTTAAGGTTTCAAAAGCCACACCATTCTCAGTTAATTCTGTCTGCCCAATGCTTGTGGATCGAAGTCAACTCCTAGCTACTTCTGTGCCATGCATGCCTGCTTACTGTCATAAACTCCACCATGAAGGTTAGGGACTCTAATTCTTTGATACAAGTAGCCTCAAACTAAATATTTTCTTTTATAAATCACCTTGTTCTTGGTATTTTCTCAGTGCGATTAAAAAAGAAATGAAGACAACACCCTTTGCCACCCTCTGTTACTTCTTTTAGTTTTATGATTGAAACTCCTCATAGGTGCGTGCGTGTGTGTGTGTGTGTGTGTGTGTGTGTGTACAACACATCATTTGGACACATTTGTGGAAGTTTCACTCCTCAAGTTTACATTATAAGCAACAGAATCAGGTATTTAATGACAAGCATACCCCCTCTACTCAGTTTATATGTCCTGCTGACTTAGGCTCCCAAGTCCAAGTGCTTGGATGATAGGTCTATGTAGCAATGCCTTCCTTGCTCATCTGCCTTAAAATAGAAGTGAAACACAAACTCTCTGATCTCATTTGTCACTAAACAAGGTACATATGAGCCCACAGAGACTAAAACAGCAAGTACAGGGCATACATGGGTCTGAACCAGGTCCTCTTCATATATATTATAGCTATTAACTTATTATTTTCATGTGACTCCTGATTGAACAAAAAAAAAAAATCTTTGTCTCAGGCCTGCTCTTGGGACTCTTCCTCTTGTTGGGTTGCTGTGTCCAACTTCATTATGAGAGTTTTGCTTCATCCTAATATATTTTATTTTATTTATTTGTTGTTATCTCTTAGAAGCCTGTTCTGTTCTAATGAGAGACACAAAGGGAGTGAATTTGGAAGGGAGGGGAGGGGAGAGAAGAAGGGATGAATAGAAGGAGGGAAACTAAAATCAGAACATATTATATGAGAAAAGTATCTATATTCAAAAAAAGAAAAAATGAGAGGAAAAATAAAAGATGTATTTAACAGAAATATATAGACAATATTTCCAATTGTATTTGATTTCAGAATAGACTATTTATGCCTATTTTGAGCTACAGTTGTTCAACTAAAATGGTTATTCACTGTGCTTTGTGTGTACTTACATGAAATATCATAATGAAAACTAAGCACAGTAGGGAAAGATCTGCATCACCCATTGCATGTTTCGTATACTCTTATTTTTTCTGCTTCCCTTAGCACCCATCATGACATCACACTTGTAAGAATGATGTGTTTTTCTCTGATAAAATTTGCTACTATTGGACCAGATTTTCTTCTTGGAAGGCAGTTGGAGATTTACTGGTCATTGGTTGGTTTTGTACTTAGCATTCACCTTGAAGTATTCATGATTTTTAAACTTTGTTATATTTGTAATTGTGTAGGTTATGTTTACTGGCATGCAATACTTGTAGATGACAGCAGATATGCTGGAGATGGAGGTAAAGTTTGTTATGAGATGAGATGGTTGGGAATTGAGATCATGCCTTGTTTAAGAGCAACAAATAATCTTACCTGATAAGCAATCTCTACAGTAATAGAAAATAAGTGTATTTCCATTGTAGTTTTTTTGTTTGTTTGTTCATTATATTATATTATATTTCCATCCAAAGTTGATTTGGGGATGGGGGTTTAACATGATATTAGCAGTTTCATTTTAATTATTAAAACACATTTAATTAATTTTTTCATTCTCATTATACTGCATCTTCCATCCTAAAACCATTCTATTTGATATAATTTTATGATTCATCTCTTTCCTTTTTTGGTATATGTTTTTATTTTGTAAGTTTTACATTTGATAAACCTGTGAGAATACCATTGTATAATTTTAGTTTCTTTGTGAAAAATCAGGTGTTCAAAGGTCTGTAGGTTAATATCAGGATCTTGATTCAATTCCATTGGTCCACTTGTCTGTTTTCATGCCACTATCAAGCTGTTTTTATTGCTATATCTCTGTAATAGAGTTTGATGTCAGGGATGGTGATGCTTCTGGTCATGCCTTTATTGTAGAGAATTGCTCTGGCTATCCTGGAATTTTTGTTTTTCTATTTGAAGTGTTGTTTTGAGGTCTGTGAAGAATTGTGCTGGGATTTTGATGAGGATTTCCTTGAATATGTAGATTGCTTTTGGTAGGATTGTCATTTAATTATGTTGATCATTCCCATCCAAAAGCATGGGATCTTTCCATTTTCTGATATCTTCTGCAATTTCTTTCGTCAGAAGGCTAAAATTCGGTTAGTGTTAGCTCAAGATATGTTATGTTATTTGTGGCTACTATAAATGGTAATGTTTCTCTGATTTCATTCTCAATCTCTTTATCATAGTATATAGGAGGCCTATTAATATTTTTGAGTTGATCTTCTATCCTGCTACATTACTGATGGTGTTTATTAGCTGTAGGAGTTTCCTTGTCAAATTTTTGGGGTCCCCTATACTATCATATCATCTGCAAATAGTGAAAGTTTGACCTCTTCTTTTCTAATTCATATTCTACAGTTCTCCTTTTGTTATTTTATTACTCTAGCTAGAACATTGAGTACTATGGAAAGAATGGACAGCCTTGTTTTGTGCCAGATTTTAGTAGAATCACTTTGAGTTTCACTTCATTTATTTTGATGCTGACTGTTGACTTGCTGTTTATTGCTCTTATGATATTTAGATACCTTCCTTGTATCCCTGATCTCTCCAAGACCATTATTATGAATGGGTGTTGGAGTTTTTTGAATGCTATGTCAGCATCTAATGAGATGATCGTATGGTTTTTAATCTTTTAGTTTATTTTTATGGTAGATTAGATTGATAGGTATTCAACAACCACAAATCAACAGAGGACTGACTGGGGTGGGAAGTCTTTCTGTATATGTATTGCTTTTATTGGTTAATAAAGAAGCTATTTTGGGCCAATGACTTAAAGGAATATAGCCAGACTGAAAAAAACATATATACAGAGAGTAGGCAGAGTCAGTGAGAAGCCATGGAGCCACTAGAGGGAACAGATGGTAGCTACCAGTTGGAACCTTGCTGGTAGGTGACAAAACTTATTGTAAAATATAATAGAAATGGGTTAACCAAAAAAGAGAGCTAGCTAACAATATGCTTAAATAATTGGCCAAATAGTAATTTAAATAATATAGGTTCTGAATAATTATTTCAGTTCTGGACAACCAAAAACAAACAACCTTTGCCTACATATTGGCACCCAAAGTACTGCTGACCTCCAAAATACATAATGATTTCAAGAAACTATACATAAAAATACCAAATAATCTAATTAAAATTGGATATAGATATAAACAGAGAGCTATCAACAGACAAATCTAAAGTGGCCAAAAGACACTCAAGGAAATGATCAATGTCCTTAGCCATCAGGGAAACACAAATCAAAATCACTAATAACTCTTAGATACTATCTTCTAACAATAGTTAGAATTGCTAAGATAAAAAAAAAAACCCACCAGTGATAGCTTATGCTCGAAAGGATGTGGAATAAGGGGATCACTCCTCCATTGCTAGTGAGAGTGCAAACGTGCACAGCTACTTTTGAAATAAGTATGGCAATTTCTCAGAATATTGGTAATCAACTTATCTCAAGACCCAGCAATACCACTCTTTGGGGCATATACTCAAAGGATGCTCAAGCATACAAGACCATTTGCTCAACTATGTTTATAGCAGCACTATTTGTAATAGCTAGGACCTGGAAACAACCTAGATGCCTCTCAACCAAAGAATGACTAAAGAAAATGTGGTACATTTACTTAAACAATGGAGTACTTCTCAGCAGTAAAAAACAATGCCATCTTGCAAATTGCATGCAAACGATGGAACTAGAAAACCTAACAAAACAAAAAAAAATTGTTCTGAGTGAGGTAACCAAGACCCAGCAAAAGAAGCACAGTATGTAATCAACCATAAGTGGATTTTAGGTATAAAGTAAAGGATAAACAGACTATAGCCCAAAAATCCAGAGAAGTTAGGTAACAAGGAGAATGATAAGAGAAATGTACTTGGATCGTCCTGGGAGGGGGAAATAGGCACTTGGGGGTAGGAGGAAAAGAGAAGATGGAAGGGGTAGATGAGGGGGAAAGGAAGTGGGGGGAAAACATGAGGGAACAGAATGGTCAAGATGGCGAAGGACAGAGAGGGAGAGTAAGGAAGGAGATATCTTGATTAAGGTAGCCATTATGGGGATAGGAAGAAACCTGGGAATAGAGAAATTCTCAGGAATCCACAGATATGACACCAGTTAAGACCCTAAGCAATAGTGGAGAGGGTACTTGAACTGACCTTCCCTTGTAATCAGATTGATGACTACCTTAGTTGTCCTCATAGAATCTTCAACCAGCAACTGATGGAAGCAAATGCAGAGACTCACAGTTAAGCACTGGCTGAGCTCCCAATGTCTACTCAAATGGATAGAAATGATAATATTATATCAGCAAAGGGTCAGGAACATAATGGGGATACCCACTGAAATAGTTGATCTGAGCTAATGGGAGCTCACTGACTCTGGAATGACACTGGAAAAACCAAAATAGGACCAAACTAGGTCCTCTGAATGTAGGTGACAGTTGGGACAATCCATACTGTTTGAACTGTTGTTTTGGAGTCCATTATCTTTGGAAGGATGCCTTACTCAGCCTAGATATAGTGGTTAGGGCCTTGGTCTCCCTTCAAAGTGATGTGCAAGACTTTGTTGATTTTCCATGTTAAGCTTTATCCTCTCTGAAGAGTGGTTGGGAGGGTGGGGTAGGTGGAAGGTGGGGGAGGTAGGAGGAGGGGTGAGAGTGGGAACTGGGATTGGTACTTAAAATGAGAAAAGATTGTGGAGCAGAAGGAGGGGGAGCACGAGCAAGGAACTCAGGACCGTGAGGGGTACACCCACACACTGAGACAATGGGGATGTTCTTTCGGGAATTGACCAAGGCCAGCTGGCCTGTGTCTGAAAAAGCATTGGATAAAACCCAACTTGCTGAACATAGTGGACAATGAGGACTACTGAGAACTCAAGAACAATGGCAATGGGTTTTTGATCCTACTGCACACACTGGCTTTGTGGGAGCCTAGGCAGTTTGGATGCTCAACTTACTAAACCTGGATGGAGGGGGGTGGTCCTTGGACTTCCCACAGGTCAGGGAACCCTGATTGCTCTTCAAGCTGATGAGGGAGAGGGACTTGATCGGGGGAGGGGGAGGGAATGGGAGGCGGTGGCGGGGAGGAGGCAGAAATCCTTAATAAATAAATAAATTTAAAAAAATTTTAAAAAAAAAACAATAAATTCCTGGCATGGGAGAGGTGAAAAAAAAAAGATTGTGTTTAAAAGATTGTGTTCTATCATGGAAAGAGCTCTGAAACAAAAAAAGGGTATTATAAAGAATAGAAATTATATAGTCAGGTTTACATAATTATGTTTTGCCAGTGAGTACTTATCAATGACCTAAGCATGTTTTCCTACAATTCATTTAATTTAGATATTGAATTGAAGGGATTACCAATCAGTAAAAGCACCAAATACTTTATATTTTGAGTTACTATTCAGAAGTTAATATCTAATCCCATTTTTGTCTTTGAACTAGTGCTTAGTTAGTTCAAAGACACTTGTTCATCTCATGTTCTCTTCTGTGCCCCTTGCTCAATCTTACCAAAATGTTAGCTCAGTCCTTGGTTTTCATTGGCTCTCTGTTGAGTTATAAATATATAAATATAATATTTCAAACTGCTACTGGTCTATGGAATAGGAAAATCTGAGGTAATTAACAATATGTCTATTGAAGAAGAATGACTATTACAGAAGGAAAAAAATCCAACATACTCACTGAAAGATGGAAGACAAATTGCTGGAAATATTGTAGCATTTAGTAGTTTAGTAAAGGTTGAACATTGGTCATTATGCTAATAGTACTAGATACATTTGAAAACATTTTACTTGTTCAAAAATATAGGGATTTTATATGTACAATATTAATATATGAGCTATATTCTGAAGTTAATCAAAATAAAGCTGAACTGTTTGAAAACCGTCAGAACATTTTGTTTTTCTCTCATTAAATTCAAAGCGGAATTTAAAAGGGTAAAAAATTAAAATGAGCACTATTTGAGATAAAATTTTCAATCTAGTATCCCTATCATATGAAAATACAGTGTTGTGAATCAAATGTTACTTCTATTTTTATTTGAATATACTTATTATCCATGTACTTCATAATCTTTGATTTTAGAAAGGAAGAATGAAGGATTATAAATGTCAGAGGTGGTGGATGATTCAGAGAAACATCATATTCCAGACACTGCACGATTGACATAGATGAACACACAGAGACTGTGACATTACACAAAAGACTAGCACAGTTTCCAAACAAAATCCTGACACAAAGTGAACACAAACATCGACCCACTAAGGAGAAGCTGTTTTCAATTGATATTTGCCGGGTAATAGAAAATGTCAGCTTTCTCTAAGAGAGTGTCACTTGCTATACCAACCACTGTTCAGGGCATGCCGCATTGCCAGGAATCATGGACCGACACCAAACAGACTCCATGTTTATTACTATTATTATTATATTTGCATGTGTATTGTGGTTCTTTTTTACTTTTACTGTTTTTATCTGTTTTGATTTCAGTTTTTTTTTTTTTTTTTGGTTTTTCGAGACAGGGTTTCTCTGTAGCTTTGGAGCCTGGCCTGGAACTAGCTCTTGTAGACCAGGCTGGTCTCAAACTCACAGAGATCAGCCTGCCTCTGCCTCCCGAGTGCTGGGATTAAAGGCGTGTGCCACCACCGCCCGGCTTGATTTCAGTTTTTATTTTGTTTTATGTTTTAGATTTTAAGAGAAAGAGCATGATGTTTTGGCCAGAGTTGGGGAGAATGTGGAGTGAACTAAGAAAGGTAACGAATATGATTAAAGTATATTGAATGAAAATTTTCAGTTAAAACATCTGTCTAAAGTTTTCTGCGAACTTCCTAATTTCGATTGTCTCTAGAAGGGAAAATATAAAGCCATATACTTCAAACATTTCATTATTAGGTAGTTCAATTTATTGTGTCATTTAAAATCGTGAAGAATTAAAATGACTAATGCAATACATCTTATTTGACACAGGACTTAGGCATCAAATACTTCACTTCTCCTTTTGGTAATCTGGTTTTTATACAATGAAATAAGATTTTCTGGAAAAAGTGATTTTCTGTTTCATATATGAGCTAGCAGGATCCCTGAGATGGCTTCCACTTTTTCAGTGTCAGTGGTATCTATATTTTCTAGTTATTCAGGAATGTACCATTTCTTTTTCATGGTAACATGAAGCTCTTGTGTAGTTCAATAAAACAATAATTTCAAACTGGAGAAACACTGTTGTCTTTCTTTGTTTTTATTTTTTAACAACATTGTGGAGTGAACCACGTGGGGTATCATCCTTTGCCTTTGAAAGACAACCATTTGGCAACAAATTCACACCGAGGAGCATGTCTCCTAGGGCTAACTATGAACAGTTCTACAAAACAAATTATAAATTATCGAAGTTATAAACTTACATTCTAAACAACCAACTCCTGAACTTCGTGTTTCAAAGTTAGAGATGGTTTACCAGATTTTTTTTATTGGCTATGAGTTCTTTTTTTTTTTTCTTTTTCTGGGCAAGGGAGTTTAATACAAGGTTTCTCTGTGTAACCCTCTCTTTCCTGAAACTCAATCTGTAGACCAGTCTGACCTTGGACTGACAAAGATCCACCAGACTTTTCCTTCATTATTAACCAAATTAGTTATCTATCAGATAAATAATACAGTAACTAAGTTTTCTTTCTTTAAAGTGTGTATTAAGATATTGTCTTATTACCATGACCCAGTGCCTATGAAGTCCTTCTATGCATCTAAATGTATAAAAAACCATCTGTTGACTTCATTTTTGATTTGCAGCTGGAAGATGATGAAAATTTTGTTTGTTCTCATTTATTTTCTAGCAACTTTATAAGCACATAAAACTGCCTCATTAAAGAGCTTTTGAAAATTTTACATATCAATTTTTATTCATCATAGTATACTTTATGTTTTTTGTTTTATGCTTCTAATTTGTGGCTCTGAGTGCTTATCTGTTTGCTTAATGAATATTTAGAAATTTGGAGCTTATTTATAAAATCATTCACTCAAAGATATGCTAATATTATTTAATGCTAGTTGAATATATCAATTAAATATGCTTTACACATTTATTAAAATTTGTATATGATTGCTTCTGCATGCACATGAAGAGATGCTGAATTTCATAACCCATCGTGTCATAGCAAAATAGCCAAATTCTCTCCAGGTATTCAGTGTTCTATATTAATAGTAAGTTAAATAAATATATTATTTGCCTTCAATTATAATTATCTACCACTGTGAATCTTACCCAAAATGACAGCATAAACTTTAAATAGCTTTATTCTATAAAAGACACAGAGTATCTTGATAAAACAAGTTGATTTAGAGAAAAATACATTCCTCTAATACTTTCAAAGTCAACATTGACTGTTCTTGGTAATAGCTGACTGCTGTTTCTCAAGATGCTAAAATTGTAATTAATAAAGCTTTGACAGGTCAAATATTATTACCCTTTTAGAAAATAATATAGTCTTTTTAGCATTTCTTCTTTTCATCTATCTTTCAAATCTGTATTTTAATATTTCCACTAGTTGTGTTTACATTCTAATGTCATCTTGCCAAACACCCTCATGGAAGTTAGATCCTGTTTCTAGATATCCTTGATCAGAATTAAGAAGAAAGAAGGTTACAGACCTTTTAATTTTGAAAGATATGTAAGTGAATTTCCCATTACTCTTCTCCCTTTCACATAGGCCCTTTACCAACTGCTTTTGTGGAATTTATAGGACAATATTACTATATAATTTGGAAAATTAAAATCTCTCTCATGAAGTATGAATTCTATTGACAAAAATAAATGGTGGCAATTAAAATATCTTTTCATTTGTATTTGCGTTTTAGAATAAGGTCACTGATGGAAGCATGAAATGTGAATGAACAATCTCCCTGCAGAAAAAGTAGGATAAAGTGTGTTGATGCCCTGGAAGTACAATTTCAAAAGATATTAGTTTGGACTCACCTATTCAGAACAAGAGATCCACAAGAAAAGAGTGAGACTAAATTCATCTCTTTTAGAAGGCAGGAGAAAGTATTTTTATCTTCCTCTGAAGCCACGAGAATGCAAAATATGTGGAGAACCTCAAAGTAGATGTGAAAATCTATTCTATTAGGATGAATAATAATGAGCCAAGTGCATACTTATAGTTTGTCTTTTCTTCAAGAGACCATTTACTGAGAGGATTTCCTTCAATATAGCTAGGCTTATTTTTGTATGGTTTATGGCATCAAACCATGATATAGCCTACTGATACATCAGAAAATATGAAAATATTTGTCTTTATAGAATTAAGTACAGGCTTAACAGTAACTTATCTATTTACACAGAGACAAGGATAAATGAACTATAAAACATCACTTTAGACAGTAAGGAGAAGGGAATCTCTTAAATTATAAATGCTACATTCATAAATAGCAGAGAGGACAATGGCCTAAAGTAATCACTACACTTGTGCCTTATTGCCAAGTCTGCTGCATGGTAATAGCTTGTGTTTATATTCTATATTTTTGAGATTTTATTTCATGTTATATCTAAAATAGCTAGTGAGCCTTCACATGTTTTTCAAGCTTCTTCGGTAGAGTGAATTGGGAAATATCATGTTTATGCTCTCCAAACACAGTCCCACTGCACTTTGGCAGCCTGTGCTTCCCAGCTACCTTGCTAGTTCTGGATATCCAGCCTGACTATATTTCCCAATTGTGCTCAGTCTCATTCCTAGAGTGTGATTGCTTAGTAAAGGGCAGCATCCCATTTGCAGGTACCACTGACCACGACCATTGCCCACACTCTTGTCCAGAAACAAGGAGTACAATACATTTGCACACCAGAAAGGAATTTGCAGCTCTACCTCAGCTCACCTATATTCTCTGTAGTACCATCCTACTTTTTCAGCCTAGTCTTCAGGGGCGAGCACTCAAGTATTCTGCTCTTCCTCTCACTCTTTCTTCTTTTCCTTCAGGTCCCACAGTGGTGTCTTTTTATCCAGCATAATACTGAAATCTCTAACAGAGAGATTACTTTCACAGAATAATAAAGATAAAACACCTGGTGTTCATAATACAAACAAGCAAAATTAAAAAGAAAAAGTGTGTATAAATGAGAATACAACCTTAAACTGAGAATGTGTTATGTATTTTCAAAAAAGGCAATCTAAAATTGAGTCCAGTTGCATCTAGAGATGACTGTCTACTTTAATTTTCTCTGAGTTTATGTAATAAAGGAGACATTAAACTCTTCTTTACTATAATAATTACACTTTAGATATTTTATAGTGCTAAAAATAGCAACCTCATTAAACTATACTTAATTAAATTAAAAATATAGATGAGTTAGAGAATATTCATTATAACTTTATCAACTAAAGAATACCAACAATTCCATAGCATATTACATTTTAGTGTAAGTAAAAAAAGAAGAAAAACTTAACCTTTTGTTAGAAAGCAAAGCCAGTATCTTCATTATAAGTTAATTCTCTCTTTTTTAAAATTTATTTATTTATTAAAGATTTCTGCCTCCTCCCCACCACCGCCTCCCACCTCTTTCCCCCTCCCCCAATCAAGTCTCCCTCCCTCCTCAGCACGAAGAGCAATCAGGGTTCCCTGCCCTGTGGGAAGTCCAAGGAACCCCCACCTCCATCCAGGTCTAGTAAGGTGAGCATCCAAACTGCCTAGGCTCCTACAAAGCCAGTATGTGCAGTAGGATCAAAAACCCACTGCCATTGTTCTTGAGTTCTCAGTAGTCCTCATTGTCCGCTATGTTCAGCTGAAAAAGTCTGGTTAATTCACTCTTAATCCCTGCCTAAGAGAAATGTTTTTAGAAGTTTGTAGTATTAGCACTGAGAGGTTCTTGTTTGTTTGTTTGTTTGTTTGTTTTATCAGTTACAAGAATTGTGCTATATTACGAGGTGTGAAGATGGCAAATCTCTCAGTTTCCTGCATCAAAAATTCATTAAACTACATTAAGTAATGACATCTCACTATCACTTCATAGCTAGTAACTTCAAAGATAGCACTTATGCTTCCTTAGTTTAAAAAATGAACTTAAAAGAGTTTTCATACTGTGAAGCTGCAGTGATCAAAGCATGGTTTGCATGTAACCCACAAGTTCAAATAGACCAAATGGAAAGAAAAGAGCACTTAGGAGAAATCCCTGCTCCTACAGCACCCTGAAACATACAATAGAGAAAGAACGGTCTTTTAGATGCTGTCTTTAGCAATGCTGGATAGCCAATGCAATTGGATCAATATCTGATGCTGATGAACTGCAAACACTAATTGATGTAAACTACTAAACATAAAGTGTAAATCAAGAGAAAAGAGAGAATTACCTCATACAACTAAGAATGGCTATTGTAGAAAATGAAAACTAATAATAAGTGTGAATAACGCTATGAACAAGTGAACTCTTGAAGATAGAGGAAACAAAATTTGCCAGGATCATTTTGGAGAATAAAATTAGCATGGAAGTTCAACACAAACATAAAAATGGATCACTGTGATCAAACAGTTCTACTTTTGAATGAACATCACAACAATTATTTGTATGTGTGTGTTTGTGTGGTATGAGCAAATCTGCCCATAAATATCAAAAAGTATAACATTGAATGATATACAACCTGTATTTACAGCAACTGAAAAACTACATTGGTATAATATAGAGAACTGTTTTAATTGTTTAGATTGTTTTTGAAAATCTATTTACAATGATATAACTCTTTTGCTTCCCATTATCCTCTTTTGTGTTTGTGTATATATGTTCCCAAAGAATTGAATTGGAACTTTCAGCTACTTGAGTTGCTTTTTTTAAAACTGCTGTTTCTTTTTTAAAAAAATTGTTTTAAAGCAATCTTGTTTATTTTTTTTTAAATTTTACATACCATTCCCAGTGTTCAGTTCCCTCTACTTTCCCTCCTCCTGCTCTCCCCATCACACTTCCCATACATTCCTTACAGAGAGTAAGACCTCCCATGGGTAGTCAACACAATTTGTCACATCACTTGAGGCAGGACCACATCCTACCTGCCTGTGTCTAGGCTGAGCAAGGTGTCCCTCTATAGGGAATGGGGTCCAAAAAGCCAGTTCATGCACTAAAGGTAAATACTGATTCCACAGCCAGTGGCCCTATAAACTGCACAAGCCACACAACTATCACCCACACAGAGGGCCTAGTTCAGTCCTATGCAGGTTACCAAAAATGTCACTAATATCAGTAAATCAAACTCTGAATATTGCGTATATTATTAGCATGCTATTATACGTGTAAATAAGTTCCTTTATTGTGTCAGAGAAGTGTGTTCAAAGAAATGCATCTGAATTACCTTTGCATAACACTGACTACAGTTTTACACTAACTTAGAAAATGTTTGCTGGTACTTCACAAAATTCTTTTCTCATACAATTAACACATTGATTTTCTAGAAATGATCAATAAGTCTCTGAAATGCACCTACATTAAATAATAGTTAAACATTAATCTGCATGATTAAATTCAAAGCAAGATATAAACCCTTGAGAATAGCAACTACTACTCATTGTATAATCTATTAAGATTATGCATTTTGGGCATTTGTATAAAAATATATAAGCCTTTCTCAGCTGATTCTCCAAAGATGATGTCTAAATAACAATTGAAATAAATCATATGATGTAATGATGCATATTTGCATGAAAGATTTACTGTCATATTCTTTGAACAGTATTTGTTCTGTAGAGAAACAGTATCTGAATGTTTTCTTGGAGTTTTATTTCTACAAACTGCTATTGTGCTTCTCTGTATGGTGGAAAATGTAAGAATAAAAAAAAGAAAAATGAGAAAAGCAGGGGATAAACCCGGACTCTCTGAATATGACGGACAATGAGGGCTGCTGAGAAGCCAAGGACAATGGCACTGGGTTTTGATCCTACTTCTAGCTCTGGCTTTGTGGG